>NW_026526980.1:16383661-16621161 GCF_024362965.1 Panthera pardus
AGGCTAGACTGGGTTTCTTTGCCTCATGTGGGCTCAGGGTTCCAAGAGGGTGAAGAAAGCCTGGCTCGCGAGTATCGATCGGCTGGGACCTCCAGGTTCAAGGAGGTGCGTCTGAAGCAACGGCACCCTTTATTTGTGTGTGTTTGCTTGTCTGCCTCCCTCGTTGGAAGGTCAGCTCCGCGACAGCAGGGGCTTCCTGGTTTCGTTCACTGCTGCTTGCCCAGCACCCGGGCCGGTGCGCATTCCAGGGACTCCGCGAACATTGGTTGCACGCGTGCGTTGAGTTCATTCAGGTGACACTTGTGTGGATGCAGTAACAGGAATGCTTTTCCCAAGCACGGTCAACGAGCCTCAGTAATAAACAGTGGTGTCATTTGAGGTGGGGCAAGGACGCAGGAATAACAGGCGACTGCATCTCCCTTGCGAAAGTCGTCCGTGCTTTAATTCTTTTGAACGGAC
Source organism: Panthera pardus (assembly GCF_024362965.1). Classification (NCBI taxonomy): domain Eukaryota; kingdom Metazoa; phylum Chordata; class Mammalia; order Carnivora; family Felidae; genus Panthera; species Panthera pardus. The sequence goes on from NW_026526980.1 coordinate 16,384,121, forward strand.
CCGTGCACATGGCCCAAATCCTAGAAATGTGTATTTATCCTTTGGTGGCAGCGGGTTCTGTGCGTCTTATTAGAACGGATTGACTGCTTGGGTTTAGCAATGCGAGAAAAGAATCAGGCTTTGGAGGGATTAAAATTATTTTCGGCATTAAATGCGATGTATCTGAGCCTAGGCATCTAGTCTTGAATATAGATCCCCAGACCAGAAAGATTATAAGACATTAAATCTATGTAAATTCAAACGATTAATTTATGTTTGAACAAATTCAACAAGAGATTTGACTTGGGGGCTCACAGACAAATAGATTTGGGTTGGGGAAAAACGCGTACCGCGGTCTTTAACCACGATGCTGTATTCCCCTTGAAGATTGCGCGGCTGAGTGAATCTCTAACAGGTCACAGTCGAGAGCCCAAGCAATTATGCCAGAATGTGTTAATAATAAAACAGGGGAAACGACTATGTTTGTCTTGTATAAGGATGAAAGCAGCTGTTGGTACCAATTCGGAAAAATGATAGGGAAACAGGCAAGCTCTCGTTGCTTGGGGTGCGGGGCGGGATGAAACACGGGGGCTCTCCCCAGGAGCTTCTCAGCCCTGACGTGCTCTCGGGAGCCCTGTGGGTGACCGGGACTGTGGGCGCCACTGTTAACATTTCACTCGGTGGCGGTGGCTGGCAGGGACGGTTAACAAAGGCTGCCTCGAGCAGGCATCTGGGAAGCCCGAGACATAATAAAACGAGCTGCCTCCACGCGGTAATCGACAGATGTGACTGAAGGAATAAACAGAATAATCTGGACTTACAGAAGCCACAGGGGGCTTTTGGCAGCATGCAAATCCACAAACTTATCAAATGTATCCTTTGAAAATGAAGAGCTCTTTTGAAGCTGGCAGGCAAGCGAAAGGAAATCAAGCCCGTCCTCCTGGATACATCCGGGAGGAGACGCCAGCAGGGTGGAAAACCTGTAGCTTCCATAGGTCCGGTGTTCGCAGAGGTAATATTAATGACACCAGGAGACAGCTGGCGAGCTCTTACTATGTGTCAGGTACTTCCTGTATGTCAGGCCATTTATACATCAAGGTTACCTTGATAAGATAAGGTGCTATTGTCGTGCCCATTATACAGATGAGGACGCTGAGGCTCGGAGCGGTTACGTAACTGCCCACCGTCACCGGTGGCGGAGCTGGGATTTGCACCCAGGCCGGCTCATCTCGTTCCAGAACCTCCCCTGCAGTAGAACGGTTCCCTCAGATGGAAAGAAGGGGGCTGTACCTCACTCCGCTACTCGCCTCTGCTCCGAACTCCCATCTCGGACACCAGGCACGCGGGCTTTAGCGCAGGGGCTGGCGGATTGGAGACAGCCAAAGGTGACGGCGACAGTAATGGGGTTTGCTGCTTTCTGAGCACGTCGTGCTCAGGCGGGTTTGCGGGAGTCGATATTCATTCACTATCTCGTTTAATCTTCGCTAATAACGCTACTCCCTAAACAAAGGTCCTGCCGATTTTAAAGATGAGGCCACCGAGGCACAGGGAATTCAAGGACCTTGTGAGAAATGGGCAGAAGGGAAATTTGGATTTATCTGCACGGCAGCTTAACAGCTGTGCTTTCTCTTCTGGAACGTTCCGCGTCGTTGGCTCCACCACCAACCCGGACGGCTTCCGTCCACCGTGGCCGGCGCTGGGCTCGAGGAACCAGGGCAGAATAGCTCTTTCCTTCCTTCCCGCTCTCACCAACCACCATGTTCCAGAGACACAGCTTTCTCTACTTTTCTGCTAGGAACTGGGAACACCAAAAAACCAAACTTCATCCCCACCCTCAAGTATTGATTGATCCTTCCCTACCTGCCCACTTGTGGCACGAATGAACGGATGAATGAATGAATGAATGAATGAGTGCCTGCCTAATGGAAGTCCAAGGACAGAAAGACCACAGGCAGCAGAGTTTTAGGAACCTGCCTTAAGTTGGTTTCCCCTGGGAGGAGCCCTGAGTCAGTGACGGGATGACAGGCGGCTCATTTAGGCGCTCATCCCCGGGAACCCCAGTAGAGGCGTGGAACCAAGAACAGAAGGAGGCAGATAGCAAAAAGCAGGATGCCATGCGGGTGAGGGAGGCACAGTCCCACAGGGAAACTCGGGGTCGCCACGGTGGGGGAATCTCTCGGGGCTTCTCCAGTCAAGGGATGAGAGAGAGCTGGGGTACGTACTCCCTTGTGTTCATCAGCCGCTGATCGCCGGCCGCTCCTGGGGGCGGGGTGTTAACTCTAAGCCACTTTCACCCTGCGTCAGCACGGGCCAACTGGGCTCCACAGCCAGAGCGACACCTCGAGCAAAGAGTCACAGGCACTGGCAGCCTCAGGCTGTCACGTTGGTTCCCGGGCACAGTGTGATGAGGGGGTACAGGCAGAGCATGTGCAATGCAGCCTTGCTGATCAAAGTGTGTCCCTGGACCAGCGCCTGTTAGCATCACCTGAGAACCTACTGGAAATGTATGATCTCGGGCACCGTCCTGTCCCCACTGAGTCAAACTCTGATTTTAAAATATCCCAGGAAGGGGCGCCTGGGTGGCGCAGTCGGTTAAGCGTCTGACTTCAGCCAGGTCACAATCTCGCGGTCCGTGAGTTCGAGCCCCGCGTCAGGCTCTGGGCTGATGGCTCGGAGCCTGGAGCCTGTTTCCGATTCTGTGTCTCCCTCTCTCTCTGCCCCTCCCCTGTTCATGCTGTGTCTCTCTCTGTCCCAAAAATACATAAAAAACGTTGAAAAAAAAAAATATCCCAGGAAGGCGGGGCGGCCGCCTGGGTGGTTCAGTCAGGTCAGCGTCCAACTTCAGCTCAGGTCGCGATCTCATGGTGCGTGGGTTCGAGCCCCGCATCCGGCTCTGTGCTCAGAGCCCCGGCGGCTGCTTCGGATTCCGTGTCTCCCTCTCTCTCTGCCCCTCCCCCTGCTTGTGCTCTCTCTCTCTCCAAAATGAAAAAAAAAAAAAGGGGCGCCTGGGTGGCTCAGTCGGTTAAGCGTCCGACTTCAGCTCAGGTCACGATCTCGCGGTCCACGGGTTCGAGCCCCACGTCGGGCTCTGGGCTGACGGCTCAGAGCCTGGAGCCTGCTTCCGATTCTGTGTTTCCCTCTCTCTCTGCCCCTCCCCCGTTCATGCTGTGTCTCTCTCTGTCTGAAAAATAAATAAACGTTAAAAAAAAAATTAAAACAAAACGAAAAAAAAAATTGTTGATGTCTCTAGGTAATAAAGACATACATCCAAGTTTGAGAAGCCCTGGACTATATCGCATTTTTTTGCCAAATGTAGTCATTCGTTCAACAGGCATTTTTGGAGACTCTCAAAGGTGCCAGGCGCCCTGCTGGAGACTGAGGAGTCAGGGGATGGAGAAATCCCAGATGGGGCCCGTGAGGAGTTTTTGAGGCATTTTAAACATTATGCAGGAGGTCTATTGATAAGGCAGAGAGACACCATCTCAGAGGTCCTCTCCGGGGCACACAGCTCTGCTCAGCTTACGTGAGAGGAGGTGTCTGAGCTGAATCCGTAGGGTCAAGAGGACTTACCCCAGGTGGAGGAACCAGAAGAATGTCTGGGGACGAGGAAATAGTACGTATCAAGCGTTGGAGGCCAGAAAGAGAGCACCAGGCCTTTTTGGAACTTCAGTAGAGGCAGTCGCCACTTAATTCGGGCGTCGTATTCTTTGAGATGGGAGGGAGGTGGCAACTAAGTGGTGTTGCAGAGCATCTGTAAAGCATAGCGTTTATGGAGATGCGTTCTGGGCGTCCGATTCTGTCCATCACTTTTATGCTCCCTTATCGTTCTCTAGACCTCAACCTTGACGTGACTACAGCTGTTCGTTTCCACGTTGTCACCCTCCCCGGGGGTGCAGCGATGGCTGTGGGGCCGTCCAGCAGCCGTCCTTGATGGCTTGCTAACCTTCACCCCCCGTTTCTTCAACTGTTGTCTTCGAGACGTCTCAACTCTGTACCCTTCCCTTCCCGAGACGCTCTCTTGTCCGGCCTTGAGGATCGTGTTCACCCCTTTGGTTAAGGGAATGATCGGATGGACTGGGTTTTTGGTTCACTGGTTTTAACCGAGCCCCACTGTTGGTCTGAACTTGGGCACGTACGTTGCCTAACCTTTCTGTGCAACCGTCCCACCGTTGGGAAAGAACGCCATGGTAGATGTCACTAACGCTCACCCATCATTTCTGGTTTCTCTTTCTGGTGCGCCCCCAGCCCCCTCGAGGTTAGGCACGGCCCTGCGACCTGTTCGGACCAATGAAAAATGGCACGTGCCAGTTCTGTGCAGAAGATGTCAGCCGCTGGTGTGCGATTCTCCGTCCTCCTCCCTCTCCTGTGGCAGCCACACGGGGGCTTCACGTTGAAAAGAGTGGCTTCATTAGATGGTGGACTGTCCCCCGGGGTCCTACGTGCTGACTTCACAGAGCAACCGATGCCCGTGCCCTCCTTGGTGGCCAATTGTATTGCACATGCTACATGAGTAATAAATAAACCTTGTTTGTTTGTTTTTTAATTTTTTTAATTTACATTTTTTAAAATTTTCAGAAACAGTGAGAGCATGAGCGGGGGAGGGGCAGAGAGAGAGAGGGAGACACGGAATCCGAAGCAGGCTCCAGGCTCTGAGCTGTCAGCACAGAGCCCGACGCGGGGCTCGAACCCACGAACCGCGAGATCATGACCCGAGCCGAAGTCGGACGCTCAACCGACTGAGCCACCCAGGCGCCCAAACCTTGTTCGTTTTAAGACACTGAGCTATGGGGGCTGGTTGTCACTAAAGCCCAACCTCACCCATCCTGATACAGGCACCCACCAGAAGGGTTTATCGTGAGGATTTCACGTCATAAGCCTTCATGCAGTGCCTGGCACAAAGAAAATGCTCAACTAACGGAAGCGACTCTTAATGGCGTTCAAGGCCAAGGGGAAGTGACATAGATTCAGTGACACTCGGCCTCGTCTCCTTCCGTTCCCTCGCCTGACGTAATTGGCCGCTTCTCCTCTGCCCTCTGACTGCACATTGTGCCCACCTCTGCAACACATAGAGTTACAGCAATTTATTTGTTAGGCAGTCTCCCACACCAGCTCTTAGAGTCGCCAGCACCGGAGTGGAGTCTTTTCTTTCTGCCATGCCTTCCCCGCATCTCGGCGTAGGGCACGGCACTCGAATGGGTGTTTGGAAAAACATCTTGCACGCGGCAGGATCGGCTGCGTCAGCTGGACTGTTTCTGTAGCTGGTGCGGCTGCCGTGAGCCAGCACCTGTCTCCCCTGCTTCAAGCCTGTTTTTCTTTCCCTCAGTCAATTCCGCCAGCTACGTCTCGAGCACTGAGCGCTCAGTGCTGTCTAGGCCAGAGGTCAGCAGACTTTTTCTCTAAAGGGCCAGGTCGTAAGTTCTCTGTCCTCCTACTCAGCCCTGCTTCTGTGAAGTGAAACTGGCCAGAGACGACACACGTGGATGGATGTTGTTCGGCTGCAAAAAAAAAGCTGTCTTTAGGAAAGCAGGAGACGGGCCGCCTTTGGCCTGTGGACAGTCCTTGACAGATCTCTGATCTAAACCGATGGGGGCTTACACTCTTATATTCTGGTGCAGGGAAGGGTTTTTAAAAAAAAAAACAGCAAATGGGGTGCCTGGGTGGCTCAGTCGGTTGGACGTCCAACTTCGGCTCAGGTCATGATCTCGCGGTCTGTGAGTTCGAGCCCCGCGTCGGGCTCTGTGCTGACAGCTCAGAGCCTGGAGCCTGTTTCGGATTCTGTGTCTCCCTCTCTCTCTGACCTTTCCCCGTTCATGCTCTGTCTCTCTCTGTCTCAGAAATGAATAAATGTTAAAAAAAAAAATTTTTTTTTTTAAAAACCAGCAAAGAGTTGGTACGCCTGGGTGGTTCAGCCGGTTGAGTGTCAGACTTTGGCTCAGGCCATCATCGCACGGTTCGTGAGTTCGAGCCCTGTGTCGGGCTGGCTGCTGTCAGCACAGAGCCCGTTTCAAATCTTCTGGTCCCCTGCCCCCCCCCCCCCAATCTCTGCCGCTTCCCCACTTGTGCTCCCTCAAAAATAAAATAGAACATGAAAATCAATTTTTTAAACCAGTGAAGAGTTAAATAAAGGCAGTAATTTCATTGTAACAGGTGCCCCAAATAAGAAACAACAGAATTTGATGGTTGGTGAGGTGGGGGTGGTTCTAGGGCTAGGTGATTTGGACTGGGAAGTCAGGATGGCCTCTCCAAGGGAGATAACCTGTGAAATAAACTTGAAACAGACTTGTGCGTTTGGGGAGGGAAGAAGGATTACAGAATTATAGAGGAGTGGCAAGTGCAAAGGTCCTGTGACAGCAATGGGCAGACAGGAACAGAAAGAGGATCAGTAGCTCTTGATGAGATGGCCTCCCTGGCAAATTGGACTTGGCTCTGATGGGCTAATTTCCCTGGCTTTGGCTTTATTCCTTTGTTCCTGGCCGGATCCCCCATGGGCTAGCTTCTATAATGCCTGCCCCTCCTAAGCATTTCCTTCCTTCAGATGTCTGTGAGTGGTTATTATACCTCCCCTTGGGCTCTGCTTATCCACACTAAACAGACCTAATTTGCTTAATCCCTTCCTGATATTTCAGTGCCCCCAGCCATGTGCTTTCTGCGAGACTGAGACTTTTGAGGCTTTGTCCTTCTCAAGCACCAGGACCCCTCAGAAGTAGCCTCTCCCCTAGAACTCGCTTTCCCTAGCCCTTTTTCTTCCTGCTTCTCTTTCTGAAGTCAAGCCTCTTCAAAGCTCCCAGCCCAGCTAACGTCCTGTTTCTTTTTCCCGCACGATTGTAGGGCTTGAAGCATTCGATGCTCCCCCCCTCTGAAGTGTGATCGTGAGCCCATCCCACCTTTGTCTTCCGAGATCTTTACTCTGCCCACCGGAGGGCTGGAGTTTGGGAGAGTTTCCTTTGCGCTTTAGAAATCCCCTGAGTGCCGGCTGCTGATGATTTTGTGAGCCCCCCCGGCTTCGCACCCGGGTCCGGCTTCGGCATGTTGCTCTCATCCACCCGTGGCTCGCCCAGGGGGACGCAGCACGTGGCCTTCCTGCTAGGACTCTGTGATGGACTGTGTCTCTGGGGGCTTCTGTCTCATCCAGCATTCTGGAGCCTCTCGGGAGGGAGCTCGGTGGGCGGGTGGGGGGGTGAACTGAGGCTGGGGCTCGGGTTCGCAAAACTTAGGCTCAGATTCGGACTCCTCCCAAGCCACTCTGTGGTTTGGGGCAAGGTAGCTCACAGGATTGTGTGGAGACTTAGTGACATAGCACAGGTGAAAATGAATTCTTTCAGGGGCGCCTGGGCGGCTCAGTCGGTTAAGCGTCCGGACTCTTGATTCCGGCCCAGGGCGTGATCTCAGGGTTACGGGATCGGGCTCCACATCCGGCTCTGTGCTGAGTATGCAGCCAGCTTAAGATTGTCCTGAGTATGCAGCCAGCTTAAGATTGTCTCTCTGCCTCTGCCCCTCTCCCCTGCTTGTGCTCTCTCCCTCTCAAAAAAATCATTCATTTATTCATTCGACGCATATTTATTGAGTATATAATATGTGCCAGGCTCTGTATAGGGACCCAGGGATCCAGCAGGTGCCCAGAGATAACTCCACACCACTGCACTATGTGGGCATAGCCGCTGTCTTTCTGAAGCCTACACCTTTGGCAGAAAGAATACCAGTAACCTGACATCTCTTGACTGTTAATTTAACCAGACATGGCGCTCATACGTGAACGGCCGTGTGAGTCCCAGCTTATCCACCTGAAGACTGAAGTTGCATGGGTCCGCGGAACTTGCCTGAGGTGACAGATAACAGGAGTACACTTAGGAGTTGAGTCGGGGCCCATCTGTCGTGTCCCTCGAACCATTGCCCTTGACCGAAGGGCTCTGCTCCTCCATTCAGGTGCAAAGAACGGGCAGAATTCCCAGTTGCTGCAGTCTCTAGCTTTGTCCAGTTAGGAAGGTGGTTGATTCCGATGAAAATCTTGGGAGACGCGGTTTGCATGGCCAGCACGATGCCTTCGCTGTAGTTGGCCTTGCCCTCCTGGGGAGGGGACAGAGTCTTTTTTGAGGGATTCTTAGAATGGGCCGGTTCAGGGCTTTTTAGTTCATGTTCCAGACACTTTTCTTTTGTTTCCAGAAAGTCACCTACACCATGCACTAAAAGCTGCTTGGGGCAACCTCGATGATAGATCCCATATAATTACATAATATCTAATGTTACATATCAACCATAAAGACATCTATTAAAATTCTACAGAGGGGCACCTGGGTGGCTCAGTCGGTTAAGTGTCCGACTTCAGCTCAGGTCATGATCTCGCGGTCCGTGAGTTCGAGCCCCGCGTCGGGCTCTGTGCTGACAGCTCAGAGCCTGGAGCCTGTTTCAGATTCTGTGTGTCCCTCTCTCTTTGACCCTCCTCCGTTCATGCTCTGTCTCTCTCTGTCTCAAAAATAAATAAACGTTTAAAAAAAATTAAAAAAAAAATTCTACAGAATATCACAGAGGCCTCTAAAGGCCACGTAAATATCCTTAGTCTTACTCTCCAAAAAGGTACACTTTATGGATGTATTTAAAGACAAGTAAATGCTTTAACGGTGATTTGTAAACCCAGAAGGAGTTTGTAAACCCAACTTCAGCTCAGGTCCCCGTCTCGTGGTTTGTGGGTTCGAGCCCCGCATCGGGCTCCACGCTGATGGGGGGGGGCCTGCTTGGGATTCTCTCTCTCTCCCTCTCTCTCTCTCTCTGCTCCTTCCCCTGGTCACACTCTCTCTCTCTTTCAAAATGAATAACTAAACTTAAAAAAAAATAGCTGAGGTTCATACCTCTGCTTCGCCAACCACAAGCTTTATAGCCTCGTAGGTTGTCTCATGTCTCCGGCCCTCGATGTTCTCTGTAAAATGGGGAGTAGCACAGACAGGGCATGAGCGGTAAATGGAGGTTATCTGAGAGGTGTCTCGAACGCTGACCCTCGGAGAGATCGCACTGCGTGAGCGAGCTGGGGAGGGGCAGAGAGAGAGGGAGAGAGAGAGAATCCCAAGGAGGCTCTGAGCCATCAGCACAGGACTCGAACTCACGAACCGATGAGATCACGACCTGAGCTGAAATCAAGAGCCGGACGCTTAACCGACTGAGCCCCCCAGGCCCCCACCCTCTGCCTTTTCTGATCAGCTGACCCCGATTTCGTTGGCCTCCCGGCATCTGATGTATTGGTCCGGATGCAGGGCCGACTCTGCCCAAATGGTCCCCTTTCTTCCTCTGTCCCCTTCCCACCTCCCCGCTGTCACTGTGAAGGGAACGATTTCTTCCTCCAGACCACCTCGCGTGGGCAGGTTTGTCTTTTTTTTTTTTCCTAGCCTTTAATGTGGATCGTGCTGATGAATTGTTCTTTCAACACTTTGGGGGTTCCGGCTTCCACATCTGTTTATTCTGTGACCCCTGGAAGACCCGTGGTAACTAAGAGTGTGCTGGCATCCCTGTCACCAGGTCCTGATGGGGCCCGAGTTCATGTACTTTGACCATTCGAGTAAGCGGCCGGCACGCTGCTGGCCACGCAGAGGGGGCACCTGTGCGCGGCTCTGATGTCTTTAGTTACAGTGAATAGGATTTCAATCACCTCGACTTGGTTAGAACAAGCCCCAGGCTGCACTGGAGAGTAAATAAAGAGCCGCCTGCTCGCCGGGGGCCTTGTCTTTCCCATTAAAGGACGCTCTGGCACTGGGATTGGAGTTCTAGCAGACCAGGGCCTCCCAGCTGCCACCTGTCATTCTGTGCGCCAGCCCCACGCCCTGGCTCCCTCGCTCCCCTGGCCCCAAAGCCACCGGAGGCCCCTCTGATTTAAACCCTTAGGTACCTCTCCGATCTCTTCTTGCCATCGCCACCACCCCCGGGCCAAGCTGGCGACATCCCTTGCTTGGATGATTGCAATAGCCTTGACCCGCCTCCCCCTCCCACCCCCCCCCCCCCCCCATCAATCCGTTCCACGCCGGCCCTGCTTCTGCCCAAACCGTTCTCCCCACCGTAGCCAGAGTGATGATTTAAAACCGCAAAATAATTTGCAGTATGTTCCTCCCGTGCTCGTTGCTTAAAACCCTGCGATGCTTTCCTGTTTCTCTTCAGGTAAGGATGAAATCCTTCACCAGGGTGACTTCCTCCCAGGTCCTGGAAGCTTCAGCCCTGCCCTGTGCCCCCTGGCTGGGTCACATCCCTAAATTACAGGCTTTCCCTGTGCACTAAGCTCTGTCCCTGCTGCGCGTGTAACTATTACAATTTAACATTCCTTTTACTCATTGGACTTCCGTGCCTATCTCTCTCATTAGACTTTAAGCTCCATGAGGGCAGGACCCATCCACTTTTGCTCATATTTTCCCTCCGTTGCCATCAGGGAAGACCCGCCCCGCACAGAAGGCGGCGAGGAGTAAGCTGAGTGTAGACAGGGAGACTTCATGGACCAGAGAGGGACAGCGTAGGACTCGCAGCCCAGCAAATGGGGGGAGGAACATCAGTGTAGTTATGCCGGGCTCCCCTCCCTCCCAAGTCCCTGTGGGCGATGTGATGGCCCAGATGGGTGCGGCCCATGCTGTCGCTCCTCTGAGGAACCCAGGCCTGAAGGCCCAGTGCCTTTAGAAGGAGGCATCAGTAAGGCTGCCCCCTCCCCTGGGAATGAGCAGGTGCATGGCAGCCACACTGTGGTTGCCTTGACTACTAAGTCGCCTGGGTGGCTGGCTATAGACAGGGCTGAGTAGTAGCATCAGACAAGCCTTGTGGTTTGGGGCGCTCAGCAAGGACGAAGGTTACGTAGGGCCCGTGGCGGGCTGCCTCTCCCAGCACCTGCCATAGCGCTCGGCACCTGTGTGGGGTGGCTAGGTGGCCCCGCTGCGTGAACAGACCTTCCCCGGGTCGGCCGTGCCCAAGGCAGCTTGGGCTCTGTGACCCGGAGCCGATGACTTACCCCCTGCACGTCACAGCTTCTCATCCCTTGTGACGGTCGTTTGCATCCAGGTAGAGCATGATATGTGAGTGGTGGGCTATGATTCAAGTGGTAACAGCAGCAAACCGATGTCCGCCTCCCTGGGTTAGCGTGAGGGTAACGTGAGTTCATCCCTCGACGGGACTCAGCCCCCGCTCCCGGCACATAGTAGACGCTAAATAAAAGCTAGCTGGTCACGGTGGCCGTGGCACGTGCTCGGCGGTTGGCCGGCTGCTGCCGCTGGGTTGTGGCGGTGGCCGTGGAACAGAGGTGCTCGGTTGGGAGGGTTGGCGGTCGACTGCGATGGTTTGGCTCACCGTGGCGGTCGCCGGTGCTCTGTGGTCACGGGTGACGGGCTGGTGTGGCTGCTTCCGGCGTCCTTCCGGGGGCAGCGGGCGGGGGTGGAGCAAATGTGTGGCTATGGTGGCGGCTGGTTTCGCCTGAGCGGCTGTTGATACTGATGGGCTACGGGGGGGGGGGGGGGGGGGGGGCGGGGGGGGGTGGTCAGTTGCGGATGGGGGGGGTGTGGTCAGTTGCAGTGATGGCGGATCACCGTGTGGATTATTCGCTTGTACGGGTCGTTGGCTCATGGTGGTTGTCGGCGGGGCTCAGTCGGCTGTGGGAGTGACCGTCCGGTAGTGGGAGGTTGGCTGGGGAGGGGGAGGGGGAGGCTGAGGAGCTCACACGGCTCTGATTCAAGGTACACTTCCCTCCAACCGTGTCCCCGTCCGTTGTGCTCTGTGATCGCACAGCGAGGAGCCCGTACAGCTGGGAGGTCGCACGTCGCGAACCAACACCTACGATCAGGAGCGTCAGCTCAGAAGGTAAACCACAGCTTGTGTGAACCGTCCTGGGCAGCGGAGCAAGGGCCTCATGGCTCCTGCAATCGGGAATCGCACGAGCCTCTCATTCCTTGTTTCAGCCGCTCCGGAGAAAGACCGCCTTTCTGCGTGGGGTCCCCACGAGGATCACCCCTGGTATCATTTTTCCTTGGGCCACATAAGCTGTGGATTAAGTCAAAGCATCTAAAATGATGCCCTGCAAATTCCACGCACGCCATGTCTTCTATCCTTTGTGGCCTGGCTGTGGGAGTGCGGCAGGGTTCCTGCAGTCTTCGTGTCTGTGTGTGCATGGTGGGCGTGTGTGTGTGCAATGCACGTGCGTGCACACACATGCATGCACACGCCCAGAGGCGGGAGTTTGGGTGAGTAGGTGTAGCCCCGGGGGTCCCGGCCCCGCCGTTCTCCTGGAAAGCTTGTCGCCAGAACCCTCCACCCCCCGCCCCCCAGCATCTCCCAGAGAAGGTGCCTAGGAGGAAGCCACCTACAAACCCTGGAAATGAGAACGGGGCCGTGTGCATCTCTAGACGGTGAAGGGTGGCCACCGGAAGGTGGAAGGAAGGGCGGCTCCCAGCCTGTGGCAGCTGAGAACTGAGCAGGAAGGGGTCATTTCCAGCCTGATTTCTGCAGTCTGTCATCAGGCTCCCTGGAGGAGGAGAGTTTCATGCAGGCGCCAGAGGTTAGGGTACGTGTGGGAAAAGAGATAACACGCAGAGTGATACGGCAGAGGGCATCTCAAGAGCAGACAGACAGACAAGGACGCTTGGGGGAAAGAAGAAAGGATGCTCCCATATGCCAGGTCCGCTGGCATTGACACACGTGTTTGTATTTAATCCCGGAGACGGGCTTCTGGCGCCCCCTGGACCCGCCTTTCCCAAACCGCGTCCCTTGAGGCCAGTCGTTTTGTCCCTCTTGGCTTTAATTTCGACATCTGCAAAACTGGAGCCCTCATGCTGTGAAATGGGATAGCACGCGCAGGGTTGTCAGAGTCCTGGCTCCCCCGCATCTTGGCCTGTGCGACCTCTGACAAGCCGCTTAACCTCTCTGAGCTTTCGTCTTCTCCTGTAGGCGAATAGCCCGACCCACCTCCTAGGGCCCTGTGAACCGGACTTGAAATTGTTTAGAGAACACTTGGCCTGGTAACCCGTAAACCTGGTAAACAGCAGGCTCGTAGTTTCCACTCCCGTCGTCGTTATGACCACTTCTTACTTCGTGATTTTGTTAATAGGCTTCTAATGAATATATGCGCTTGAAATATCCTGCATTTTATGAACACTCAATCCGTCTGTTCCTTTTCTTCCTTTCCTCTGCATTTGACGACTGGACTATGGGCAACTTTACAGGAAATGAAACTGGGGCTCAGAGTAGTTGAGACACTTTCCCAAGACCACACAGCTGAAATGAGAAGGGCTGGCATGGGATCCGTTGGCAGGACCAGTGTCCTTCTTGAGAGGAAGAGCTGAGGAAATCACATGACACCCTTCCGGCATTTGGACGTCTGGGGTCCTCTCATCTACCCTGAGACGTCATTAATCAGTGAGCTGTGTCCATGTTGGCCGGGACTCCCCAAGGTGCGTGGGCTGATAAACATTGTGGGGGTTGGATGCAAAACGTCCAGGGCCCTTCCTCGAGAACGGCCCGCTCCTTTCTCTCTACAGAGGAACGTGGAAAGGGGGCATCTCATTTCCCTCGCAAATGACGTTGTCAAGAACCAGTGAGACCCGGAGAACTGAACTCACAAATGCAGCTGGATTCATCCAGGTGACCTGAGAATCCTCCAGTGTCACCCGGGAGCCCTCCCCACGGAGGCCCGGTGGGGCGGGCGGATGTAGAAAATGCGTACCACCACCCGAAGGGCGCACGCAATCACAAATAACCACAAGAGACTTGAATTTGGGATTGCTGGGCTTCCCCCCACCGACAGAGAAGAGTTGAGTTCTAGGCAGAAGTGGGATGACGCCAGAGAGCGCTGGAAAGCCCTTCGCCTCCCTGGGCCCCTTCACCCTGGCCCTGAGAACCATCAGAAGACGTGTGACGAGCCCACGGTGGGGACGTCAAGCCAGCACATGGCGCTCACTGAGCACACAGACTCAACGTGACCGTAAATTACCCGTACAGCTCAGTCTGGGAGGTTTCGCTTATAGAACCCCGTAAAGTTTTTCTTGGGCTCACCAAAGGTGGGGAACCGCTAAGCTAGGCTAAAAGAAGGGAAGGCAGGGTCTCTATGCAGATGTGTGGACATTTCCACATCCCACCTTCTAGGTAATTAACCGATCCCTAATGAAGGAGACCAGTGGATAGGAAATTAGGAAGCATTCTTCCATTATTTGTAATGTTTGCCTTGATTTATGGTGATACTAAGCCTCCGTACCTTTGGTCCGTGCTGTCGGGTGCCTTGGTAGATGGATGAATCGACAGATATGCTGAAAGCACCCAACAGAGGATCTAGTGCGTAATAGATCTTCAGTGAATGTTTATTGCACATTAATTATGCCTGATCAGATCCACTTGTACACGTTTTTTCAAGAGGCAGAGAAGAACTTGGCCCGCTGTGTCCTGCCTTGTCAAAGTTGTATTATTATGGCCTGTCTTTCATGTCCTTGGCATTGTTTTTCTGATAGTTGGATATACCGTGACGCCCAGCCCTCCTTCCACCTCTGATGCTAAGACCCTTCCCCCAGCACAGGGCGAACTGAAGGAGGGTACTATTGAACCACAACTCTGGATACAGACAGAAAATGTCGTGTCCTGGAGAGATGCCAAAATGAAGTTAGTAATGGAACATTCAGGTTCGCCCTTCCAAAGGCTGGGAATCCCAGACACTAACCCTGCAATATCATGAATATGTAAGAAGGAAGGAGAGAAGAAATTGACATTCGTTAAGTGTCCATTGTGCACCAAAGACGTTACCCATAGAGAATTCAGACCAAAGGCTCCACAAATGTAAGTGGGGTTCAGGAAGCAACAATTTCAAGAATGCGTTTTCAAGGAATATTTATCCAGCACCTGCCATGTAGCCAGTGCTGCTCTAGATGTGGGGATCCAGTCATGAACAGGGAGACGAAAACCCCTGCCCTCATGGGGTTTAAATTCTCCTGCAGGATCGCCCTGTAAATTACAAGTGATAGAGAAGCAAGAGGTCAGAGGTTTGGGATGAAATCTGGAAACGTGATTATTTTCATGCTCTGAGCATATTGTGTGGAGCAACCTGGGTCCTTCCAGAGGAGCCAGAATAGAGTGAGCCCAGGAAATGGTATTCTGGGACTTCCAGAGCTCTCCGCCTATTATTCAAGGGTCTGTCTCTTCCCTCCCTGACTCCGTCCGTGGCCGCGTTTCCCTCGGCAGAAAATGCATGGCGGAGAATTGGTCATAACAGGGTTCCCCACAGGACAATTCTCGGCTCTGTCTGGCTTACGTTGAGAGGCAGTGTGAATTTGATCAGGCAAGAATCATGAAAGTGTCACTAAGACACTTGCCACAGCTAAGCAATCTGGCTCCCGCTGCTTCAGGTACAGTCCCCCCTGTCCCAGGGCCTCATATATCTGATGATTCATCACACCTGGCCAGATAGAGTCTCCAGGTCCTGTCTCTAGATCCTGCCACGGAAACATTGTCTTATTGGATCAGCCAAGGTTCTCCCGAGACAAAGAACCAATAAAAGATGGGGTGTGTGTGTGTGTGTGTGTGTGTGTGCACGTGTGTAGAGAAACGGAGACAGAGACTGGGGGAGAGAATAGAAGAGGGAGGGAGGGAGAGAGAGAGAGCTATTTATTATCAGGCATTGGCTCATACCATCATAAAGGCTCAGAAGTCCAAAGATGTGCAGTCAGTAAGCTGGAAAGCCAGGAGAGCCGATGATGTAAATTCCAGTCTGAGTCCAAATCTAAAGACAGAAGAAGACCAATGTTCCAGCATGAAGACGGTCAGGCAGAGAGAGAGAGAGAGAGAGAGAACTTTCTCACTTGGGTTTTTTGTCCTATCCAGACCTCCAGGACGTCGAAGGCCGTCAAACACACCCTGTAGGGTAGAACAATCCGCTTTACTTAAATTTATTCAAATTGAATCTCATCCAGAAATGCCCTCAGAGACACACCCAGAAATCAAGTTTAAACAAATTCTCCGGGCAAGCTGGGGCCCAGTCGGGTTGACACGTGGAATTAAACATCACTCGTGTGGAGCTTGGGGATCTCTAAGATACGACATGAGAGTGGACATATAGTGGGTGGTCAGTAGATGTTTATTGAGGATGGATGGATGGAAGGATGGATGGATGGATGGATGATCAGGACAGACACACGGAAGTTTGGGTGTGTGGATGATGACGGATGGATCGACAGATGGACTGAATGATGGGTAAAGAAGAAAAGGTGCTGATAGCAGTTAAATAACTTGTCCCGGATCAAACATCTGGTATATGGCAGAGCTAGGATTTGAACCCAGGCGGTTGGGCTCCATCCTGGTAATCAGACCTTGAGATGAACTGTGGCCAACTTTGCTCCAGCAGTCAGCGGGGGAATACAAGCAAGGAAAGCCAACATACACTCCACATCTGTCATCCTCAGACACCATAGATGTTTCCTCACTCTCATTTATTCAGCCATCCAACAAATGTTCACTGGCGGCCCATGATGAGAGCCAAGTAGTAGGAACAGAGAAGTGAACAGGACAGACAAAACTCTCTGTGCTCATGGAATTCTAGTGGGGGAGGCGGACAGTAAATCCAAAACTGTATGTATGAGTCTGTGGTGATAGAGTTAGGAGGAAAGAGAGACGGACTGAAGGGTGAAGGGAGTAAGCTGGAGAGAGGACAAGGGGCTCCTTGAGAAGGAGAAAGTACAGGAACTCAAGGCCAAGTGGGCACCTGCGGGGGAGGACTCCCTCCTCACAACAGTGACGCCTGGAAGGCAGTATTATTTCCGGTGTTATGTACGAAGAGGTGTGATTGTGTAATGTCGGGGACCTCCTTCAAGGTCACAGAGTGGTGGCATATTGGGAACAAGTTTGTGTATCCTCAAGCACAAATGCTACAGGGGAGAGGAGTGGGTCTCTCGGATCCTCCACATCCGTGCTCGTGAGCAGGTGCCTTCTCTTCCCTGAGGCTTCTAAAGATGACTTTGTTGCCCCAGATTTTTAGGACTGCAGGGCTCGGGATGGTACGCATGAGGCACTTATTTGCACCCTCTCTTAACACCTGCTCCCAATCCGCGGTGCAGGGAATGCAATAACGAGGAAACTTTTCCACTCTGATTTATGAAAATTAGTCCCACTGCATTATCTTCATGCCTCGTAAATCTCCCCCAGCCGAACTGGAATCGTAAGCCCGGGCCTAAGAGAAATGTACTGGAACTGCCACCTGGCATCATAGAGAGCCTTGCTCGTCCTATAACTCCTTCATTAGCGTTTTCATTAGTATCGCATTATCTTGCGCGATCCTCTTAATAGTCTTAATGGTCTGGTGAGGTGGTTAAGGAAGCCATTATTACCCCCATTTTGCAGATGGGGCAATGGCAGCCATCTCGCCCAGCCAGGGCGGAAGGTAGGAGATGAGGGCTGGGCCTCGCGGCCTTCCAATTTGGAAACGGAACCACCACCTGCCTAGTTACCAGTGCCCGAAGCCGGGGAGTCGTCCTGGCTGTCACCATGTCCCTCACTGCTCGTATCCAGCCTGTCAGCAGACCCTGTTTACTCCAGAAAGTGTCTCCAGCCCTGTGGCCCTATTTCTCCTCCTCTCCACGTTCACTCCCCAGGCCAAGCTGCCATCTTTCTCCGTAAGCAGGCTTCTTGCTTCCATTGTCCCGTCTGTCCCCAACACAGGAGCTTGGGTGGACTCTAATAGACCTGACCCACCTCCAGTCATCCCCTCACTGTCACGGATTCCTGATGAAATCTGAATTCCTGTACCTCGGCTGCCCGCCTCTTGTCAAAACCCTTGCTGGTTATACACGGCCAGCTGGCTACTTTTTATTACCTTGACTCCGGGCCCCAAACACGTGCCCAGGACCCTGTTGACTTGCGTGTTTCTTGGGGTTAGCTTTCTCTTCCTTCAGAACTCAGCTTAAATGACTGTTACCTCAGTAGGTGGTTTCCCAACTATCTTCCTCGTCAAAGCTTATAAATCATCAGTCCTCTTTGTCGTAACATGCTTACATGTGCTCGCCAAGCTACCGCTGGAGAGTCGCTTCCGTGGAAAGGACTCATCTGTTGTCCCAGTGCTCAGAACCCAGGAGGTGCTCAATAAATATTTGTGGAGTAGATGAATGGACTTACACAAATGCATGAGATGAAACATGCCGGTTACATATATTAGTAATCTGTACGTTCTTCTCCTTTTCCGTAGGATTCCCAATTACTTTTCTTTATACTTCCTGCAGATAGATGATAGAGTAGACAGACAGATGAGAGATGATGGGTAGATAGATAGATACATAGATAAAGGTAGATGGAAAGGAGCTAGAGATGGTCCTCAGTCACTGGCTATTGAATGGATTCATGATGGGTTGATGGCTGCATGGATGGATGGACACATGGATGGATGCATAGATGGATAGATGGTTTTTACTTTGCGATCTCACAAATTTTTTTCACAGCCAAGTAACCCAACTTAAATGCCTTTTGTAATTGCCCCCTGCCACCCTTTCCTTCTGCAGTATCCCCTCGGTCTCCTTTCAAAATCTTGTTTCAGGGTTGTATTGTCTTAACATACAAGAAGTTCTTATGTGACCCCAATAGTAAGGCTCTGCCATGATAATGTGGGTGGTTTTCTGACTGTGTTACATTTCTTTTGGTAGCCATTCCCTTCTTGCAAGAATATAAGAAAAATAAAAGCTGCCTAATGCAAAAGCCTATCCTACCTGCAGGCACAGTTGATTTATAGATACAGAAAGTGGTTCGGTTGAGGGTGGGTGGGTCAATACGACAGGCAGTTATAAAACTGGTCATGGCACTTGAAAGCCTGAGGTCACACAAAAATCCAGTCTTAATAAGGTCCCACAGTTGTCACCATTAGAATTTTCCTTATCAGGAAGGTCTCCGTGGTATCTGCCATAATCATCACCCAGGATCCCCAGTCCTGGTATTTCCTTCCCCCTGGGACATTTGTCATTAATCCTCCAGGCTCTCAAAAGTCCTCTGAATTCTCCATGTTGCTGTAGGAAGAAGCGTATGGGTTTCTTACTAGTCTCGCCATAATTGCTCTTTCTTTCTCCCCTGGTGTTACCATTTTCTCCCTGGCCAGTTCTTCACATGGTAACAAATCAAGCAAAGTCAAATACCATTCCTTGAAACAGCGTTCCCTTGGGGGGCATGCGGCTTGTTATCCCACTCACTATCTGGTCCGTACAAAAGAAACACACTCCAGTCGCCATCCACCAACGGCCAGGCGTTATGTTTGCATGGCGTCTCTCTTGTATAACGTTAGGCTATTGACTCTCTGGGTTTCAGCTCATTTGCCCGCGTTCTTTATCTTGAGGATAGAATGAAAGAAAACAAATAATTATTTAGCTCCTTTTGTGGTTGTTGTCGCTGTTCACTACAGATTATTGGCCAAGGGGAGGGGAGGTTTCCCCCAAACAGTGATTCAGGAGCCCAGACTGATGGGAGGTTCTAACATGAGAAACACCCAGCTTCCAAGACTGTTCCTGGTATAAACATATGCCCGTGTAGAAGAGGAAGGAACGTGGGAGATCACGGGTGGGAAATTTTAATAGGGCAGATCTAGGGTTAGGGGAGTGAACATATCACTTTAGTGCATATTCCATTGGCTAGAACTCAGTCACGTGACGACGTCCAACTGCAAGGGAAGCTGGGAAATGTAGTCCAGTTATCTGTCCAGGGGTAGGAGTAAATGGGTTTTGGAGAGCCGCTAGCCTAACCTGGCCACCCAGAACTTGGTGTTTTAATATAATTACCTTATTTAATCTCCAAAACAATGGGGTTTGTAAAGGAGGCGTTATTATCACCATCATCAATGAGGAAACTAGGCTCCAGATGTAAAACAGAATGGAAGAGAACACATCAGTGGTACAGTTAATAAGTTGTTAAGGTCTCGATTTCAGGTTAGATACATGTGACCCCAACCCAGTTTTCTTCTCAGGAAATCACAACCCTTCTCTCTAAGGAAGGGGAAGATCTGACTTGAGCTCACAAAATAACCACGAAAACTGCTGTTGGCTGCCGAAAGTGTGCGGAGTCAAATCCTCACTGGCCTCGTAAGATGGACAGGAGCTACTCTGGGCATCTTGGTCAGGAAGTATGTATCCTTCATCCCCAAATACCTTCTTTCCTTCCCACGAATCCTTCCGGCTACTGTATTCGCTCCCCAGGAATGAGACTTCGGCACCTGGTTAATCAATATCTCCTCATCTTAATTAACCTAACACCATTTTGCCCGGCAATAAATTTAGTTAACGACCATATCATTTAAAATTCAACACCCTTGAGTGTTTCACATCCATTTCTGTATCCAATTCTTTTTTTCCCTGGAAACCAAATTTGAAAGAATGTTTTTTTTTTTATCAGTGTCACTAAAAACCGCATAAAGTATTTGAAAGTAGCTAAAACGTACGGCAACGCCCCCACCAATACAGAGAAAGCCCATCTTTCATAAAATGCGCAAATTTGATAAACACGCACACGAAATACAAAGTAAAATTGGAATGCTTTTAAACTATTGTATACATTCTTAAAATTCCGTGAAGGTAGTTTAAAGAGAAAAAAAGAATAACTACATTTGACTAGATAGAACTTCTCAAAGTAAGTGTGGGTTTCATGAACAGACTATTAGGTGGGTTGTTCATTTAGAGAAATTGGGTTAAATAAATCGGCTTGGTTAGATCATTTGTAGGCCTTAACACTGTCTTGTTTGAAGGTATCCCTTCCACTGGTACCATGAACCAGTCACCTTATCCGTATGTCAGGGACCAGACTGTCCTAATGGAAGCTTGGGGACCCAGCCTCTCTCCACCAAATCCATACTTGTCTCCATGCTGACCACCAGTGGTGGCCCTGCCTACCATTTGTAATTGATAATGATTGATAAAGGACTGTGGGCCAGTGAGCTGACGTCGGTTAGACTCAGTCTTCTGACCTTAGTAAGTGACCAAAGAATGACCATTCTGTGCTGTGGCTACTTTTGAAGGATCCACAGATTCCTTTTCTAGAAACTTTATAGTTGAGGCTCCCGGACGGCACAAGGACTCGATCCTCAGGCATTTTCTGTATGTTCACCCAGTGCCTCTGTGAGCTGAGCCAGTTGTAAGGCTTAAAAGACTACCGGTGTGCCGATTTCCAAGTTATACTTCCCTGTCCAAACCTGTTAGCTCTAGACTGGTAAATCCAGCTGCCTTCTCAACACCCCCACGTCTAAGAAGCCCCTCGAAATCAACATGTCCCAAAGCAAACTCTTCATCTTTCAGCTCCCCAAACTCCTGTCCTGTGTGAGTCTTCTTACAAGTTGTTGGCTCTAGCCTCCTTTCATGTAGGGCAGGAACCTTGGAGCTGTCCTTGGTTCTTTTCTGTCTGCCCTGCTTTCAATCAATCGACAAGCAAATTCAACATCCCGTCCAGCCCTCGTGGCATTCACCTTTGCCCCAGCCACCATGACCTCTCACCCTGACTATGTCAGTAGCCTCTCAGTTAGTCGCCTTTCTCCATCACCTACCCCCTGGAGCCTGGCCTCCCCACAGCAATCAGAATGGTCTTCCCAATGTGTAAGTCTAGCCACGTCCTCTCCTTACTCGGAACCATCCGATGGTTCCGTGTCACTCAAGACAAAAGCCTCATTCCTCACAGTGGCCAGCAAGGCTTTACATTGTGTGTCCGGCTCTTTCCCTGCCCTCCTCTCCCCACCGTCCCCCCACGCTTCATTCCAGTCATGCTACCCTCTCCCTCCCTGACCCTCAGATACACCAGACACGTCTTTCTCAGTCCAGAATTTTGCACCAATTTCCTCTGCCTCCCTCCACACAGCTGGCTTTCATGCATCTGTAACCCTGTTCTGGTCTGTTCCAGACCCTTGGATCTGGTCTCCTGGCTTAAATGCACCCCAGTTTGCACACGGGGAGTCACCTCAGTCTCACTGTATGTGGTTTGAGGCTGTCAGTCCCTTGCATAATAAACTAGAACAGATACTTTCTGCCAGGAATTCAGATCTCTCATGGAGTGATACAAAAAAACCGAGAAGAAGCAGTGAAAGAAAGGAGGAATCAGAGATGATAAGGAATTAAGAAGGAAGAAATGGATGGGGTGCCTGGGTGGCTTAGTCGGTTGAGCATCTGACTCTTGACTTTGGCTCAGGTCATGATTTCATGGTTCATGGGATCAAGCCCCACGTCAGGCTCTGCACTGACAGTGTGGAGCCTGCTTGGGATTCTCTCTTTCCCTTCTCTCTGCCCTCCATCCCCTCCCCTCTCTCTTTCAAAATAAATACATAAACATTAAAAAAAAAGAACGGGAAAATGGAGGAGAAGGGGGTCCTTGTAGGACCATTCCTGTGATGGTGCCCTACTAAGACTATCCATGAGATCCTGTGGCCCATCTGTGTTCCCGGGTTTCCCCTCCTCCTACCTCTTCCAAGGCTATTCGTAAGCTTATGAGCCACCATATGTATATATCCTTTGAGTAAATTCCCCTTTACAAAAAGTTCACCCAAGACATTTCTTGTTGATCGTTGGAAACCAGTGTTCTCAGTGATGGACCAAAAGGCATGGAAGGAAAAGCCAAGAGCTGAACATCGAAAGGACGGCAGGGTGTGAGATTTAACTCAGACAGGCCCCGTTCAGAGTCGCGGCGCTGAGACCAGCCCTCTCTGATTGGAGTAGGGACACGGACTCACACATTCGGCCCCCCGCCTTTGGGTGGCTCTGGGGATATTCCACTGTGGGGGCCAAGAAGGGCAGTGATCTGCTCAGCAACTCACAGCAGATAAGTGAGCAGGAGGAAAGTGAAACCAGACGCCTTTCTTCCTGTGCTGACCCCCTAGCATAGAGGGGACAGCAGGGAAGATGTCATGGGGACTCTCTCTGCCCTGAGCCTTCACTGTGTCATTTTCCCGCCTAACCTCTCCTCTGCTGGTGCAGATTGACCTGTCGCATCCTGTGTGCATGAATTTAGGCAAAACAAAAACCTCAGTGAGTGATATCTGGCACCAGCAGATATCTGCCGTTCTCCTGCCTCTTTTACCAATACCACTCCTGACTATCTAAAATGTTCTTTGTTGGGGCGCCCGGGCGGCCCAGCCGGTTAAGCGTCCGACTTCAGCTCAGGTCACGGTCTCGCAGTTCATGGGTTCAAGCCCCGCGTCGGGCTCTGTGCTGACAGCTCAGAGCCTGGAGCCCACCTCGGATTCTGTGTCTCCCTCTCTCTCTGCCCCTCCCTTGTTCATGCTCTTTCTCTCAAAAATGAATAAGGGTTAAAAAAAATGTTTTTTTAAGAAATCAAATGCTCTTTGTCTTCACAATTTAGACTAGGCGCCCCCTCTTCCCCCTTTCAGGGGTCAGATTTTCCCTCTTCTGGCCTCACAGTGCCTCAAACAGACCTTTGTCTACGCCAGCTCTCAACACACTGCAGCATGAAATGTGTTTGAGGCAAGGGTCCGAAAATCCTGTATGCGTATCTCAGGCTGGCGGCATATTATTAGGGTATGTTTGCGGGGTGGGTCACTGTCTGAGCCTCGTGTTCCTTGGTAAAAGGAGGAAAGTCATAGAGCTTATTTTCCAGAATTAGAAATGAAAGGCTGTGTTGTCATAGAAATCCCCTTACAGATCTCCGTTATAAGGCACTGTAAATCCGAATGTAAATCTACATCATAAAGCATATGTGACAGGTGCTTAATCATAATGAGCCGGCTTCCCCTGGCTTCTTTGCATATCAAGGGTAGCGTCGAAGAGTGGTGGATGGGGCTGCCCTAGCAGAACTCTGCCAGCTGTGTGACCTTGGGTAAAGCACGGAACTACCCTGCGCCTCAGTTTCCTTATCTGTAAAACAGGGAGACAAGTAATTGTTATGTTACCCCAGAGGATTGTGGTAAGGGGACCATGAGCTTAATTTTACAGAGAGCTTGGACCGATGCCTGACGTGTAGTAAGAGCTCAGTAAATATTACTAGTGGGTATTTATTGGTAGGAGTAACTTTTAGGTATTATTGGCGATCTCCCCAGTAGGCAGTATCGGGGCAGGTAACATTGATCTTTATCTCCTAGGATGTAGTGGAGTTTCTGGTTCCAGGGATCAGTGAGAAGTTGCTTAGTAAATGAAGGGTGCCTGGGGGGCTCGGTCGGTTAAGCAGCCGCCTCTTGATTTGGGCTCAGGTCATGATCCCAGGGTCGTGGGATCGAGTCCTGCGTTGGGCTCCATGCTAAACGTGAAGGTTGCTTATGTTTTCTCCCCCTCTCCCTCTCCCCCTCTCCCCTGCTCTCTCTCTCTCTCCCTCCCTCCCTCATTCTAAAAAAACTGCCTAGTAAGTGAATGAATAAAGAGCCAGCAACGAGTATGGGGGTCCAATGGGTCAAGTCTTAGAACACTGGAAGGAATCCTGTTTGCCGCCCCACCCGGTCCCGACGCTCCAGCCCATCCAGAAGACACAGAATCATTTAGCATAAGAAGACATAAACATGTGGTGGACTAGGTGAAACGCGGGATGAAACCGGTAAGATGACATCACAAATAACCTCCAGGAGAAAAAGAAACTCAAGCTCGTTCAGCGCACGCTCTGGCAAAACGAACCGTGATTTACTCCTGCAAATTACCACCTGTAAAATATTTACAGCTAATTCCTTCTGCCTTCCAGGGCGGCGGTGGCAAAGGGAGGCAGGTTGTCTCGGCAGTAAACCCACGATGCAATTTCCATCTCAGCGGCCCCGTTTCCTGCGGCAACCGCGGGCGACAGCGTCGTTTATATCTTCCGCGCGCGCCGTCTTTTCTGCACGCGCGTGAGCCTCGATTACAGGCGGTTGCGGTCTGTGCGGTGGGCCTTCTGCATCGATGAGCCAGAGCAAACATTTACTAGCGCTAGTAATTCGTCCGGGGGTGGAGGAAGAGGAGGGCGGGAGCCGCCAAGCGCGGCCTGTGTCGCGGGGCCGCCCAGGTTGCAGACTCAGCCCAGGGGTGGGGAAGAAACGTCCTGCATCTGCTCCTCGAAGTTCACCCCCTGGCACGTTCCTGTCCCCGCGCCTCCGACCCCTGAGATCCTTGCACAGACGCCCCCAGGGCTCAGCCCTCGGACCTGTTGTCATCTCTGTAGACCTCAGTGTGTGCCGTCTGTCTGCGTTGTCAACGCTCCAGCACGTCTCCACCCCAGTCTCTCCCAGACTCACGTACTCCTTGCGTGCGGGGCGTTTGCATCCGGGAGTCCACAAGGCATCGTGAACGCGGCGCGTCTCAGGTGGGCCTCCTGATGTTCGCCCCACGCGGCGCCCAGATGTTCTCTGTGTCTTCCTCCAACCCAGTAGTGACCTGGAGCCCCCCTCACATCCCTCTTCCCCTGGCGCTCCACGAGCAATCCACCAGTGGATTCTTCCAAGTGGTCCGGTCTCCGCCCACCTCCCCACCACCCCCACTGCCATCCCTCGCCTGGCCTGTGGCAGCTGCTGTCGTGGGGGGTTTCCTGGCTTCTGCACCAGGGGTGCAGTCCATGCGAAGGCATCAGTAAAGTCCTGGAAAACTGTAATCCAGACCGTGACCCTCCATACCCTCTGTTCAGAAAACTCCAAGGACTCACTCCCCATCACAGTCAGAATAAAGCTTTATTATCAGGCCTTCCGATGCTTCTCTGACTTCATCTTCTGCCATGGTCTCCAGCCCACTGGCCTGATTCTTCCCATGCACGCTCAGAGCACGCCTACCCCAGGACCGCAGGACCTTTGCACTCACCGTTTCCTCTGCTTGAAAGTGTATGTGTATATACCTATGCAGAGAAAAAAGGCAGAGAGGGAATTTTTTTAAATGTTTTTAGCGTTTGTTTATTTTTGAGAGATAAAATGTGAGTGGGGAAGGGGCAGAGAAAGAGGGAGACACAGAATCTGAAGCAGGCTCCAGGCTCTGAGCTGTCAGCACAGAGCCCGACGCGGGGCTTGAACCCACAAACCATGAGATCATGACCTGAGCCAAAGTCGGACGTTTAAACCGACTGACGTTTAACCCAGGCACCCCCAGAGGAGGCTTTTTTAAACAGGAAACAAAAAAGCTAGCCACAAAATGTTGACAAATTAAACTACTTTAACAGGGGAACATTGGACCACCAAAAGATACACAAAAAAGGTGATAGAGAAGTTAAGCCACGAACCGGGAGAAGCTGTTTGCAATCTGTATAACAGAGAAAGGAGTAGTAGGTAGACTATCCAGAGAATTCCTACAAATCACAAAGACAAAAGATCCAATAAAAAATGGGCAAAAAGATATACGTGTTTCACTCAGGAGGAAACACAAATCATTGGCAAAGAAACACGGTCTCTCCAGCTCAGAGAAACCCAAATGAAGACAGTAGCGCAAATCAGGTCACAATGAGAAGGATGATATTAACTCTTGTGAACAGTTGACCTGCTACTTATAAGGATAATTATCCCAGAGCACGTGGCTCAGCATTTCCATTGTTTGGCAAACACCCTGAAGAGACTCTTGTCCTTTATCTTGCCGTATCCCAGGAGGCATGTATGAGAATTGACCCAGCGGCATGGTTAATAAAGTAAAAAATCCAGAACGAACCCCAGTGTCCATCATCGAGACCATGGATAGGTAATGCCGCGGTTACATGGATGGAATATCATACAGCCATAAAAAATGAATTAACCACCCTCAATGCAGCAGGATGAATAGATTTACAAAGATAATGCCTGATTTTTAAAAATCAACCAAAGAAGAAATCCGGGGTGATGCCACTCTTACAAACCAGCAAGCTGAGCCATGCATTGTGTAGAAACGCAGCATACAATGTATACACACGCAAGGGAATGATAAGCACACAATTCGGGAGAGTGCTGCTTCAGTCCTTAGGGGAATTCTCCAGCAGCTGCCAGCCTGCCTCTTGCTTTATGGGTGGGGGTGGGGGAATCATACGGTTTGGGTCAATTAGCAGAAATGATGAGAATCGTTTCCAGGATGAGCATTTAATTGCCAGGGTGACATTTTCCAGAATGCACACAGACGTGCTGTCCTCCTTATCCCCTCTCCCTTTTTCTCCCTCTCACGCATCCCCCTGGCACAACATCTGGGAGGGTTTGAGATGGTGGGGAGCTTCACACAGATGGGCACGATATCAGTAACTCATGGGTTTGTGTGTGTTTATTTTTATGTTGTATATTTTATATATACATATATACACATATATATGTATACGTATATACACATATATATATACATATATACATATATATGTGTATATACGTATACATATATACATATACATATATACGTATATATACGTATATATATATATATATATATGTATACACACACACACACACATATATGTATGTGTGTGTGTGTGTGTGTGTGTGTGTGTGTGTGTGTATCTCAGACAAGCCACACAGGGGAGAAAGCCTTCAGATCGGACATACCATTAACAAGAGTTGACCCAGACACTGGGCAGGAAAATAACGGCATTTCAGAACTTGGAACATCATATGTGAAATCCAAGATATGACAGAATCTTAGCCTACCCAGAAAATGGCAAGAAGTTCCAAGTGGCTCAAATGCAGAGTTGGGGGCAGGAGACACATGGGGGGTTTGTGGCCAGGACACCGTGTTCCTCACTGAGGAGCTAAAATGCAGGGGACAGCAGGGCCACGCTGATGTTAATTCTTGCCTTTCTTTTGAATTGTGTCCCTCTCGTATTTCTGCGCAGCTGCACCCAACCACGTGAATTTCCACACGAAATTCTTTTCACGTGAATACTCCTCAATGCCGAAAGTTCATGTGAAACTCCACCTGTTCCCTGTGCTGCCGGGGGGGGCCAAGAGTTCCTGGCAGAGGCGTGTTGTGGCATCTGGAAAAAGCAGGGGGTGAATCCGGTCCACCTAAGCACACAGCCTGGGCCCCTATTTTGGCCCTTTCCCCAAGGAACCTACAGTCTAGTAGAGAAAACAAGGAAATACATAGGTGCCGTATGGTGTGATGGGTCAGTAATGGAAACAGGGAATTAGCCACGGACGGTGGAGACCAGAGAAGGGAGGGGTCCCTCCAACGTGGGGAAAACAAGTCACATGGGCTGTGTCCTGAGGATGGCTGTCAGTGACAAGGTTGGTGGAAATCAGAGGTTCGGTACCTTTAAGAGCTGGTGGGGGGGGACGTGGGTTCTCTCCCACTCTGTGACTGGGCACATAATTTGGCATGACCAGCGTGGCGGGTGATTTGCCAGTATCTACGAAAGCCTTTATACGCAAGCTCCCGTGGTCCCACAGTTCAGCTTCTCCAGGGCTGTGTAAGGGACACACTCGGTGCATACCGAGGCACGTGCAGTGGTCCTCCCTGCAGCCTTATTTGGTCATCACGGGATGTCCGCAATCTGCCGCAGAGGAATGACGGAATAAACAGCCGTTTGCCTATACCATCAAATGTAACGTCCATTTTCAAATGATCGTTGGAAAGCTCTCAAGAAGTATTATTGAGTAAAAAACCCAGATTTTAGAGGGCTGTGTGGGGTATGATAGTGTTTGTGCCCACATGCCCACACATGCGCATGCACTCACCCAAAAGAAGACTCACACCCAAGGCTCCGAGCAGGAGTGGAAGCTCTGAGAATAACGAGGGAAGAGCGTTGACGTGACCGAAGGCCGCTGGGGAGCGAGCCCTTGGGGGCAGTAATGTCTGTCCGGAGAGGAGGCAGTGGTGTTTGTTTTTCTCTGCACTAAGCCAGCCATTTGGACATGGAAAGGGGAACGTTTTATTTCCCGGGAATCAGAGTAACATGTCTACTCCAACTCAAGGTGCGTAGGTTTGAAGCTTACTGAGAATTCATCTACAAGGGTTGACCAGGAAAGAGGAAGCCTGTCCCTAAGGCAGTATATCAAATGTGTGTTGAGTTCCGGAATGGGACAAAAGTTCTGTGGACCAGGCAGGAGATGAGATCCACGGTCAGCTGGGGGACAATGTCCTGCCCCCCTGTGATCTTTCAGCCAAAGCAGAATCTGACTTCGCCAGGGCTACGGTGAGAGGGTCCAAGTAGGAGTGTGAAAAGGGAATAGCAAAGGGATAGATGCTAACTCACCCTGAGCACATTCTCCAAAAGTGGAGTTTTCTTAACATGGTGTGATGATTGCGGGGGTGTGTGCACAGATGTGAGAGGAAGAAGTGTAGGCAACACAATCAGACGTGCAACAAAGGTGGTGACTTTTCGCGTGCCCCTCCCCCACAACCAGCAGCACAGGTCCGCACACCCCCCACACCCTCTCCAGGCACGGATCTTCCTGATGATTCCTCCCCTAAGTGCTAGAACTTGGCTAAGACTCTGAGTCCAGCCTCGGAGAAGTCTCCAAAAATGAATAGAGCCTCAGTGAAGGAGATTGGGATCAGTGTATGCTTCTGTGATAGTGGTGAAGTAGAATGCTTTGCACCCAAGTGGGCAGAAAATCCCAGTCCCGTGGATAGAACTGGAATAATAGAAATGGAGGAAAGACAGGATATCCCAGGTGCATGTAAGTCTGACAGCACTCTGGTGGAGGCCATCTATTATTTCTGGGTTCCATCTGCTGGGGTCAGTGAGAGAGAGTGCTGACATAGTCCCCTCCTAAATGAGATATAGTTGTCATCTGGCAGCTGGAGGCCGATGCAGAGGTGTGTTTGGCTATAGGAATTAGGAACAAGTACAGACCCATGCAATTAGAGATAGGGAAAAGAAAATTATTCCCTTTCAAACTTTTTGAAAAGATTTCATTTAAGTCAAAGGAGCGGATCTCATTTGGATGCTAAGAGGTCTTTAACAGCTAACATTGCTAATTTCCTTTATCGAAAAGGAGATCTCAGACTCACAGTCCAGAGCAGGCAGGATCCGGGCTGTGGTCTCAGCTGAAGCTCGACTGGGGAAGAATGGCTTCCAAAATTGTGTGGTTGTTGGCAGGGCTCAGTTCCATGTGGACTGTTGACTTGTGGCTGTTCACTAGAGTCTGCCCTCTTGTTTCCTGACGAATGCACTTTTCCCTGTGGTGGTTTGCTTCATGAAAGCCAGTAAGAGAGAGAGAGAGAGAGAGAGAGAGAGCGAGAGCCAATGGAGAGGGTCTGCTAGCAAGATACGAGTTATGTGGAAGTAATACCACATCCCCATTGCCAAATCCTGTTGATTAAAATCAAGTCCTGGGTCCTGCCCCTGCTTAGGGTATGGAGATTATATAAAGGCATAAATACCGGGGAGGGGGGCATTGATGGGGAGTTGTCTCAGAGTCTGTCTGCCACAGCAGTTGTAATTGTTTTTCCCTTCAAGGTAGTGACCTACAATTTCTGCATTCAGTAGATTCATTGAATCAAAGAAGGATGAAACTGATTTAAAGAAAAACACTGAGTCCACGATAGCCATAATGGAGGAGGATATCCAGAAGTGTCAGAGTGGTCTCGAGACTGAGAGACACTCACTGTTATCAGGATGTACTAATCACAGTGATTTTTCATTCATTCACTCATCTGTTCATTCTTCTCTCTGTCTGTATTAGGGATCTCCAATAGATAGATAGATAGATAGATAGATAGATATAAAGACAGAGGGAGAGAGAGAGAGCTGTTATAGGAATTGGTTTATGGGATTATTAAGGCCAAAAAAAAATCCCATGATCTGCAAACTGAAGAACAAGAAAAGCTAGTGGTGTCGTTCAGTTCAAGTCCAAACCACTGAGAACCAGAGGAACTGGTATTCTAAGTGTCAGAAACAGGTGCGTTGATGTCTGAGGGCAGAAGACAGACACAATGAGCAAATCTGCCCTTCCTCTGCCTTTGTGTTCTATTCAGACCCTCGATAGACTGGATGATGCTCACCTGAATTGGTGAGGGCAGATCTTTGCTCAGTCTACCAATGTCAGTGCTAATCTCGCCCAGAAATAGACACACCCAGAAGTAATGTTTCACCATCTAGCTGGGCATCTCTTCGCCCAGTCAAGTTGATACATAAAATTAACCAAGCATCGCATGTATCCAACTGTCTGTCCATCTGTTTATTCATGGGGCAACATCAATCCAATTCCAGCCCAGCCCTGTCCTCTGAGTTTGCAGAGATGGACAAGACGGGTTGCTGTCTTTCAAGGAATTGGTTTAGGGATATGTTTCTAAATCCTGGTGACTCATTACAGTGCCCTGGAGAGCGTTTAGAAGATAACCAATGGCCAGGCACCATCACAGACCAGTTGAATCAGAATCCCCAGTTGTGGGTCCCAAGGAATTCTGTGCCTCCGGAGTTGAGGTCACTGGTGTGTGACCTCACGGCATCGATCCCTTTGATGCGGAATCGCAGATGGAGAAATTGTTGAAGATGCTGTGCGCGAGCCCCACAACCACAAACCAGGCGGCGAGTTCAATCAGCTTGTTTCTTCTCCAGAGAATGGAGCCTCCGGGGAGGTGGTTGACTTTGAGGAGGGGACAGGCTGAGCCCCGCGCTGAATTCCAGTCCCTGTTCTTCATTCTTATGTCTTTCCCTGACCTACAGCGTGATTCTGGAACTGACTGTCAGTTCAAACTCTGGTAAACAGGAGTCTACCTTTCCAGAAGCTGGAGTTGGGTGACTCCATATTCCACGTGCATTTCATGGTTAAGGTCTTGCCATGTCTAACTGGTTCTGAGTTGGCATCAGCATCATCAGTGGGCCAGCCTGAGCCTTTCCTACCTTGTCACCAGCTGGTGGCCAAGAGATGGAGCCCTGCCTAGCACCAGATTCAACCTTTTTCCCCTCCTTTGTCCTGCCCTGGCCTCTTTGGGTGCATGAAATGAGTGTATATGTGAGTGAAAATGTGAATGTAGGCATTCATTTCCAAGAGGGCCGTTCATGTATTCATTGTTTATTAAGCACCTATGATGCACCATGCTCTATTATAAATAGATCTAAAACTTGATGAATAAGACACAGTTATGCCATCATGAGGCTTAATTCCAGGTGGGGAGGCGTCAGCCATCATGTGGACCAATCAGTAAATTAGATGTCATAAAGTGAAATAAAGAAAAGGCAGGACAATGAGGTAGAAAGTGACTTGGGAAGGGCATTATTTTTGGCAGAAAGATCAGGGGAAGCCTGGCTGGCAGGTAACTTTTAAGGGGTGTATAGATTATCACAAACATCACAGCTGATGGACCAGATCAACACTATCTAATAGAACGTTATGACCGTGGGATATACTATATATGTTCCTCCAACGCAGTAGCCATTGGCCATTCGTAGCTCTTGAACACTGAGGACGTGCACCTTTAACTTTATTTTATTTTAATTAATTTACAGTGAAATAGCTACCACATGTGGCTAGTCGCTTCCGTATTGAACAGTGCAGAGCCAGACATTTAATATAAGACCTGAAAGGTGAGAAAAAGCCCGCTGTGCAAGGATCTGGGAAAACAGCATTGCAGGAAGAAGACAGAGCAAATGTAGAAGGGAAAAGATCTGAAGTCCTTAGGGGGACAGAGAGAGGTGACAGCCAGTGCTGGGACCTTGGGGGAATGGGATTGAGTTTAGGAACGTTTCGTATAGAGCCTTAGGGACCAGAAAGAAGGGGTTAGAGTTTTTTAATATAACGAGAGATAGGGGTGCCTGGGGGGCTCAGTCAATTGAGCATCCGCCTCTTGATTTCAGCTCAGGTCGTGATGCCAGGGTCATGGGATCGAGCCCCACATCAGGCTCCATACTGACTTGGAATTCTCTCTCTCTTTCCTTTTGCTCCTCCCCTGCTCACACGCACACACACTCTCTGTCTTGCCCCTCTCTCTTTGTCAAAAAAAAAATACATATATTTTTCAATATATTTTCAATATATTGAAAGTATTTCAGCAGAGGAACAATGTGACAATAATATAATAATTATAGCCAAAGTTTACATCGATTTTATTAAGCGGGCCTTCTTTCCCCTCCTTTCTTCCATCATCCAGAAAATGCTTATTGAGATCTCTGCGATTCTAGGCACTGTGTGAGAGGCAGGGGAGACAGCCATACACAGAGGCGCCCGGTCGCCTTTCTTCTTTGGAGCTTGCTTTCTTCTGGAGGATGGACAGACTGCACGCAGGAAAATAAACACATGAACAGGATCATTTCAGATAAGAAAAAGCCCTGTGAGGTGGACAGAGGAGGCTGGCGTGAAGGAGAGCAGTTTTAGACGGTGCCTGGGTAAGGAAGGGGATTGTGCTCGAGGACTCACTTCTAGGAGGAGCAGAGTGTATGTGTGTATGTGTATGAGTGAGTGTGCGTATGAGTGTGTGTGTATGTGTGTGTATGAATGTGCATACGTGTATGAGTGTGTATGTGTGTATGTATGTGTATGAGTGTGTGTGTGTATGAGTGAGTGTGCGTATGAGTGTGTGTATGTGTGCATACGTGTATGAGTGTGTATGTGTGTATGAGTGTGCGTATGTGTATGAGTGTGTATGAGTGTATGTATGTGTATGAGTGTGTGTGTGTATGAGTGAGTGTGCGTATGAGTGTGTGTATGAGTGTGCATACGTGTATGAGTGTGTATGAGTGTGCGTATGTGTATGAGTATGTATGAGTGTAT
Organism: Panthera pardus; assembly: GCF_024362965.1. Lineage (NCBI taxonomy): Eukaryota > Metazoa > Chordata > Mammalia > Carnivora > Felidae > Panthera > Panthera pardus. The sequence goes on from NW_026526980.1 coordinate 16,417,584, forward strand.
GTATGTGTATGAGTGTGTGTGTGTATGTGTAGGAGTGAGTGTGTGTATGAGTGTGTGTGTATGTGTGTGCATACGTGTGTGAGTGTGTATATGTGTATGTGCGTATGTGTATGAGTGTATGTATGTGTATGAGTGTGTGTGTGTGTATGTGTATGAGTGAGTGTGCGTATGAGTGTGTATATGTGTGTATGAGTGTGCATACGTGTATGAGTGTGTATGAGTGTGCGTATGTGTATGAGTATGTATGAGTGTATGTATGTGTATGAGTGTGTGTGTGTGTGTGTATGAGTGAGTGTGTGTATGAGTGTGTGTGTATGTGTGTGCATACGTGTGTGAGTGTGTATATGTGTATGTGCGTACGTGTATGAGTGTATGTATGTGTATGAGTGTGTGTGTGTGTGTGTGTGACAGAATCAGAAAGACACCCTGCAGGGGACCGGTGTGTGTGGACGTCTGATAACGTAAGAACCCTCCATCCTGATAGCACAGCGTGTGCGTGTTTGTGTATATCTCTCTAGGTGTGTGCCGATCTTCTTTCCCATCTATCTGTCATTTCTCCATCTGCTACATGATCAGATTGATTGGTTTCAAAATCTGTTTCGTATTTCGTGCGCCCCAAGCTGTGAAAGTCGGATCTAAATACAGGCACTGTAGGAAGCACTCATTAATTTATGGTTGTACTTAACATCACCGAAGCTGGAGATCTTGATTTGGGGATGCAGATCTCTCAAGGGCAACTCGGAAGGCGCTGACCGGGGCGCTTTGTAGGAGAAGCCGTCGGTCCCACCATCCTGGCCGGGCGTGGGGACGGAGGGGGCTTCTGGGCTGCATTCTCGCCACAGAGAGGACGGTTCTCTTCAGCACTGTCCCCGTGGCAGGCAAACACTAGAGCCGGCCCGTGGCAGCGAGATGAAACCTCGTTCTTCATAGCACCGTTCACACCTGTCATTCACGTGGATGGCTGCTTCCCCTGCGACCGACTGATTTTACAGGTTTCCGCGGCGGGGCGCGAGGGGACCCGAACGAGCCTTTCACCCATAAAACGTCAAGGGCTCTGAGCATTACCCATCCAGCTGACCAGGTTCCTTGGCTCACCGGGGAGAAACACACACACACGTTATTTGCCAAAGCAAAGTTCATTGCAAGGGTGCGCACGGGGTCAGCTTTAAATGATCTCATTAGGAGCACGGGTGCAGGGTGGCGGCGTCTGAGAATGCTCCATAAAACAGGCTTCCCACGGAGCAGCAACGAATATCAACACTTGTGCCGAGTGATTCCTAACTTCCAAGCACTGTGCTGAGTACATCTTGCTTAGTCTCTGCAGGCTCCTGTAAACAAAAATACCATCAGCTGGGTGGCTCAAACAGGAAGCGTTTCTTTCCTACGGTTCTGGAACCCAAAAGCTCCGACAGCAAGGGACTGGCACGTTCGGTGTGTGGTGAGGGCCCGCTTCTTGGTCTTTTCGTCATCTGTCTATGCCCTCACTTGGCGGAAGTGGGCGGGGAGCTTCATCTTGATTCCTAATCATCTCCCAAAGGCCACACCCCCAGAACCATCACACTGGGCGTTAGGATTTCGCATATGAATTGGGGTGGGGGGGGACACTGAGGTTTTCCTGAGTCCTTTAGAGTCAAGGTGGAGTAGAGTAGAGTAAACCAGGCTCCCGGGGGGCCACAGCCTGGGGGACCTTACCTCCTGGGCAGGAAACACCAGGCTCAGGAGGCACGGCCACAAACGGTCAATCAGGGTGATGATGGGGCCTCCACCAAGGGGTCACGTGAGTGTCTGGAGAAGCCGGTGGAACGAAGGGGGGGGGGTTGGTCCGAGGCAAAAAGCGAGATTGGAATGAAAACCCAGCAGATCGGGTGTCACCTTCACAAAGAACAGTGTCTTTGTCCCTCTGACGCTGAGGGTTGCGGCGGCCCACACAGTTAAGAGGCTTCGATATGCATACGGGTGAGAGAGAAACCCTGGGCAGGAGCAGGCGGGGCTTGGATCAGCGTCAGGATGCAGGCGAGAAGGAAGGAGGCTGGCGGCGTCCCGAGGGCAGGGATGCAGTGACACACAGCTGGGAGTACAGTGGGAGGTGGAGACACTTGGAACCCAGCCTTCCCCTCTCCTCTCCTTTCACCGTCCGTGACCAGTGCAGACACACGGACACCTCCGTAATCATCATCTCATCGTGGCCCCTGCCGAGCCCAGGGAAAGAAAATACAGTGAAAGAGCTAATCGAGGTTGGGGTGTGAAGTTCTGCGGTGGGGTCACTCTTGAAATGTGTCTGAATAAAGTATCAGAGAAGAACGATCCGGGGGCAGGCGAAGTGTGTTCCGTAATCTCATCGATTCAGAGTCAAGGGGGTGTCTTGTCTTAGAACCTCTGGGGTGAGACTGTCCAATAACCAGAGAGAGAGAGTTGGAGGGACGGCTGTGGGCGAAGGGCGCTGGTGGACGCTGAGGTTATAGGCAGGCAATGGTTTAGACTTTGGAACCATGCTTCTCAACCTGTGGGCTTGAGAATTATTACAAAGGACTTCCATGTCCCTGTAATACCACACGTGGTGTAGAAAATAAATCAGTAAAAATCTCAGACACACACACACACACACACACACACACACACATGGGGCAACCTTTCTAAAAAGCAGGTTGACTCATGAACTCATTTTATTTTTTTTTTAATTTTTTTTTTTAACATTTATGTATTTTTTGAGAGAGTGTGAGCAGGGGACGGGCAGAGAGAGAGAGAGAGAGACACAGAATCTGAAGCGGGCTCCAGGCTCTGAGCTGTCAGCACAGAGCCTGACCTGGGGCTCGAACTCACGAACTGCGAGATCCTGACCTGAGCCGAAGTCGGACGCTTAACCGACTGAGCCACCCAGGCGCCCCCCCCATCACGAACTCACTTTAAAGGACTGTTGAAATCATAGTTGTTTTCTGTGCATGTGCGTTTTCTGAATCAAACCATGTGAACAAGGTGGTGGTCCGTTGATGCTAAAGACGGGCAGTGGCACAGGAAAAGTCAGCGACAGCGGGGAGAGAGAAAAGCAATGCCTATAAGTGGCGTACAATGAGGCCCCGCCCCCAAAGTGGCCAAGTTCTGCCCAGCCATGGGGCATCCCAGATGCTTGGGCCACCTCAGGGTGGCAAGGAGAAGAAGGGTTCTAGTAACTAACTGGGATATATATGCCCAACCAAAGCCGTTTGGTGCTCTAAGAGTGCTTTGTATCTACACGTGTTTGAGCGGTGGGTTTCCGTGACTCCGCGTTGGCATTTACGTAGGGGTGCATATATTAGACGACCTGCGATGGTCCTACGGATCCAGAATTTGGACAGGGCTCTGGTCCCACACTCGCTCGACAAACCGATTTGTTTGCACCTACTATGAGCTACATTACATCGGCGGCAATAACAAGAAGGGACACGTACGGATGCTTTTGCTCTGTTCCAGGATGCCTGGTACCTTTGCTCGTCAACGGACAGGAGATGTTGTCTCCGTTCGATGCATGGCGGAAGTGGGGGTCAAAGACGTGAAATGAGTTGCTCAAAGGAAGTGTCGTTCAGAGACAGCCCCGAGGTTGAACGCGTGGCCGCACACCTTGGTCAGGAGGAACGTGCATTTAGCAAAGCTTCCGAAGGAGGCGACGGCGGACGCTGGAATTCACGCGACCCTCCCCCAGTGATTCCCAGCCTAAAACTCAACGGCCTTCTATGAATCCTCAGAGACAAGCACAGACCCCTGTAAACTATTTTATTTCAAAAAATACAAACTTCTTCAGGGCAAGATCTTGCTCTTGGGTTTCCCCCCCCCCCCCCCCCCCGGTCTAGCACAGTGCCAGGCACACGGTAGTTGACGAATGAATGAACACACGCCTGAACAGTTTTCTCTCTTTTTCTTTTTGGCTAAGATTTGTTTCAGCATAGTTTGTGATCTCGGCCGTCTCCTGGGAGGAAACGCTGAGTAAGCAACTGTATGTACTTCCAACACATAAACTATAAAATAATAAATTTATAATTACCTGGATAAGTCGGTTCTAAAACTTAGAGCTAGTGAAGGGAAACATACATAGGATAAGAATTTGGAAATCCGTTAAGGGCGTGTGAGTGAGGGCACGGAACCCGCTGTCATAGGCTCGCATTTCTTCACCCTGCAGGGGGCAGTTGGGACACCTAGACGCGTAAATCTTCCTCTGGGCTCCAGAGAAGATGATGTGAGCCCTGAATCTGCCCCGCCAGTTTCTGTTCGAGACCAGATCCGAGAACATGGACGTAAGGACCTTAATATTCCTCACGACCAGCTCCTCACTGCTTCGGGAGTGATGACACCCTGGGATTCCTAAAAATTGTGGCTAACAATTGTGGAACCCTCATTGTACTCATTTGGAAAAGCAAGAGCTGCCTCTGAAAAGCTGTGCATCATTCTGCTGTAGAACTAGAAACGGCCTGAAAGCGGTCTTCCATTTTTCCATCTGTCTTTGTCGTGTAGTGTCCCTGGCCACAGAACGACTTAGTCTACCCAGGGTCAACTTCTGATTGTTTGGGATAAGTTCCACCCCCACGTGGTTCATGACACTTTGGCGGCCCTCAGGAGAGAGTACGGGGCATGATTCTCCCAAATAACTCTCCTCTGAGAGCGGGATGTGTTCTCATATTCCTTCGCTTCCATTCTCTGGTTGCCGGCATCCACTGATAACCTAGGCGTTCACCTTGTTCGTTTGTGACGATATCTTCAGAAACGTGTCCCCTGGGACCCTGGGCTGCTCCGCAGAGGGTGTCAGAGGTGGCTCTGTATAACGATCAGTAAAAGACTCCTGTTCAAACTCATCTTACGGGTTTCAAGGCACGTTTCATTTGCATTAGAATACAAACCTTTCTTGAAACCCAAGGGCCGAGGGATATTTGGTGGCGGTGGTTGGGGGTGAGGGTGAGGGTAGTGATGAGTTCCCCGCCTTTTCTTCCAGATGAGTCTCCCAAGGCAAAAATCGAACACAGGGTGATTTCTCCATAGGTTACCGTAACCCAGAAATTATCGATATACATCCAGCTCCCTCTGTTATGAGACCCGTAACCCCACTCCCAAGGCCCTCAAGCTTAGCAGATGGCCCTGCTCTCCTGTCTTCGGGAACATCAAAGCGATTAAGAGGAAGTTCCTAAATATTGCCTGCCCTCGTCCCACCCATGTCCCACCAAAGCTCAAGACCCTATCAGCCGTGGATGCCAGGGTCTCTCTGTGGCTATGGATGCCTAGTGGACCCTCATTTCTGCCATCCGGTGCCCTCCCCCAGGCTCTAGCTCCACTCTGGACCTTCCTCTCCTTATCATACTGAAGAGCAGTGAGGACCACAGGTTCCGCTGGGTTCCGAATCCCAACCCTGCCGCACCGGTGAGCTGTGTGACCTTAGTCAAGGTGTGCAGCTTCTCTGAGCCCCAGTTGATTCATTGAGAACCATTGGGAATGAGGGGTGTCTCCCCTCTCAGCCTACTTCGGTAGGACTCCTGCTCCTCCCGCCTCCATGACGTGTGTCTGACATAGACCATCATAAACCTTCCCAGACCTGCCTGGCACAAACTTTAAAACAAAAATGCCTGAGACCTGGGTTTGCTATTTTCTCCCACCGTGTGTCATTTACTTTTTTAATGTGTATTTATTTATTTAGAGAAAGAGAGAGAAGAAGGGGGGGGGAGAGAGAGAGAGAGAGAGAGAGAGAGAGAGAGAGAGAGAGAGAGAGAGAATCCCAAGCAGGCTCCACACCACAGAGCCCGACACAGGGCTCGAACTCCCGAACGGTGAGATCATGACCTGAGCTGAAACCCAGAGTCAGACACTCAACCGACTGAGCCACCCAGGCACCCCAGCCATGTGCCATTTAAAACTGCAATGCTTGGGGCACTTGGGTGGCTCAGTCGGTTAAGCATCCGACTTCGGCTCAGGTCATGATCTCGCGGTTCATGAGTTCGAGCCCCGCGTCGGACTCTGTGCTGGCAGCTCGGAGCCCGGAGCCCACTTCAGATTCTGTGTCTCCCTCTCTCTCTGCCCCTCCCCCACTCCTTCTCTCTCTCTCTCTCTCTCTCTCTCTCTCTCTCTCTCTCTCAAAAATAACTAAAACATAAAAAATTAACAAATAAATAAAACTGCAAAGCTTTCCTCATTTCCCCGCTCCCCCTGGTCACTTAAATTCCTTGTGTCTCTTCAAACCCCGGTTCCTTCTTGCCTTTCTCCTCCTCCTCCTTCCTTTCTTCTTATCTTTATTTCTCCTCTCCCTTCTAAGCTCCATCCTCTTCTGCGGCTTCTCTTCTGCTTCCATCCCCCCCCCCTTCTACCCACACCTTCCCGCAAGGGCATGTGGGAATGCAAGCCAGACTCGGCAGCAAAGGAGGCGTCTGTCTGTCCACCGCGGAGATGTCCATCTGAACCACCGACCAAAAATGGGATAGTCAGACCTTTTCCTCAAAGAACTTACAGTCCTTTGAAGGCAGGTACCACGCATGCTTGAGCATCAGTTTATGCTCAACACCTGGTAAGCGACAAGCACCAATTAATACTTGATGGGATTAATGAGAAGATTCGTCTGCACACAGCCCTTTCATCGTGCTGGTCCAAAGAGAAAAACCCCTTCCTAAATTTATTCAGCAAGTTAGTTGTTAAATCTCAGCTGTAACTCAAGATCCCTGCTTTCTCCGCTTCCGTTTGGCTGATGATCGTATGGCCCCAGGGTATGCTGCTTTTCTTAGGGCTCTATATAAGAAATGTCCTTTTCAAATGCTTTGAATTTCCGCCTTCAGAGATTCCAAGATTCCTGAAAATTTTTTTAATATTTTTTTAACGTTTTATTTTTATTTTTGAGAGAGACAGAGCTGGAGTGGGGGAGGAGCAGAGAGAGAGAGAGAGACACAGAATCCGAAGCAGGCTCCAGGCTCTGAGCTGTCAGCCCAGAGCCCAACCCAAGGCTCGAACCTCACAAGGCATGAGATCGTGACCTGAGCCGAAGTCGGACGCCCAGCCGACTGAGCCACCTAGGTGCCTCTTGAATTTTGGGTTTAAAAAGCCCAGTAGGGGTGCCTGGGTGGCTCAGTCGGTAAAACATCTGACTCCTGATTTTGGGTCATGGGATCGAACCCCACGTCAGACTCCGTGCTGAAAGCCAGAGCCTGCTTGGGATTCTCTCTCTGTCTCTCTCTGTCTCTCTCTCTCTCTCTCTTTGTCTCTCCAAATAAATAAGTGGAACATTTTTGAAAAGCACAACGAACTTTCCAACAGAACTGGGCAAGGCAGGTCCTGCCTGTATGTCCTTGGACAGGGTTCGTTGTCACCCTGGCTCTCAACTGCCACATCTGTATAAACGGGCTCCGTGAAGCCCATGGTATCTGTGAGCTGTGGCCAGGAGAACGTGTGCAATTGCCTTGTGCGGGGCTTGGCAAGCAGCAGGTGCTCGACTGACTTTCTAAGTGAATTCTCTTCCTCGACACGGGGGAAATGGCCCTACCTCATGCCCTTGCTCTCACCACCGTTCTCTTGGGTTACAGTTCATCAGGAGGGCTCAGAAAATATTGCTAATTTATGCACCATTTGTTCCACCGGAAAATGCATTTGGGGAAATGTGAGCTGCCCACGTACCTCCAAATCAGGCAAGCCAAAGGCAAGCTGTGCCACTGACCCTTCCAGAGAGAATGGGCACTTTATATCTAACACGGGTGATTGCTTTCTCCCTCGGCGTTCATGATGGTATCCATTTGCTTCAATTGAGGAGGCCCCGGAGAGAGATATCACAAATTGAACGATGTAGCTTGATCTGGCAAGAATTTCTGGGGATTCTGGCCTGGGTTTGCCGCAATTCCCAGTGGTAAGTCAGTGACAGTCCACCTTTACAACATGTGTACTGAGTGTCATTTTTACATTCAGCTCGGCCACCCCCTGGCGGAGTGACCTTGGGCCAGTCCCGCAACCTTGCTGAGCCTCTGAAGTTCCGTTAAGCATTGTCGGGCAGCAACAAAGAGCTTGGGCTGTGGTGCGAGACAGAGCTGGGGTTGACTTCCAACGCCACTTATCGTGACTTCGGGCAGCTAATCAATTTCACTGGGACTCAGTTTCCTGCCCTAAGGGTAGTATCTTCTTAAGAGAGGTGTTTAAACATTAACAGCTAATGTATTCAGGGCCTTCAATGTGTAAGGGACCCTTTTAGATATTGACTTATTAAATCCTCATAAAATCCCTCGGAGATGGATCTGAATAGTACGATGTCTGTTTCCCAGAGAGTGGATCGGAGACACAGGCTACTTGGGTTAAGTAACTGGCCCGGGGTCACCCAGCTAATAAGTGGATCCAAACTCAGAAAGTCCGGAGTCTATGGTCTTAACCAACTAGGCTGGAGCGGCCAATGCCTGGAGGCGTTTCGAGGAGTGGGTCCGGCATCCGACGTTGAATTTGGAGCAGAAAGCACAGCACAGGGTGGGCACTCCGTGAATGGTGCGTGGTAATTCTTGTTAGCATCGTCTCCCGCGAGGCCCCCGGGCGCGTATCCTGTAGCAAAGCGCCACCACCCCGGCGTGGGAGGCGGGGAGGGCGAGCGCGCTGGGTGGTGGCTCATCAACATTTGGGGCTGTGAGAGCAGATGTGTGATCTTGCAGAACGATTCTCGCTTCAGGACTGTGTGTTGATGTTGATGTCGCGGCTGCTCTAAGCACCCCGGATACTGTTAACGAGCTGTTCCAAGCCCAGCTGCGGTGTTTTCTTACCAGATGGTCCACGCCGAAGTGCATGGTCTTTCAGACAGGGATGACACGGGTCTCACAGACGCCGAACCGCCATGTGTGGAAAACCTACTCAGGGGGGTCAGGCCCCCCCAAACGGCGTCAATTCCCCTCACGCCCAAGGATCACGCTTTCATCCGGACGTCCTTTGTGTGTCCGTCCGGCAACCACAGAGAGCTAGGGGGGCGGCTACCATATGTGGCGGGAACTGTGTTAGATGCGAGGGACAAGAAGGGGAAAAAAACATCGCCCGCGGCTTTCAGGAACTGAGACCAGCCAGGAAGGGCCTGGGAACAAACCCTATTATGACAATATTCTAAGCTCTACGATGCAGGCAGCTATCAAGGACTCTAGAAATGAAAGGGGTTTCATGAATGAAGGAATGAATGAATGAACATAACTGATTCAGCATCAGTTCTGAAAAGGGGAGATGACTACTTCCCGGATGGGAAACAGCTGCTGTGTATCTTCTTACTGGCAAAAAATCCTGGGTAGCTCATACCACACAGCTGTATCATGGCTTCATGAGATGGTCTTACCATTGGGTGCCCAAATGCCAGGCGTCTCCCCAAACCACATGTTTTACTTCCTTTGTCACATGATCAAAGCCATTTAGGCTCCTCTGCCTTCTCCAGCACCCCTTCTCTCATTTCCCTTTGCACTGAGCACTGAGCCGAGCACACGCTTACTCCCCTACACACACTGGCTTGGAAGAGGGGTGCCGTTTCATTCCAGATGCTTCAGATGAGGACACGAGATCCACACACGTCTTGACAGACTGTAGCAATTAGCTGAAGTGCAGTAGATAAATTTGAAAGGGGCCCCATTAAAGGACAAACGCTGGGGTCTAAGAAGTGAATGGCAGAGGGCGAATGAGAAGGAAAACCTTGGCAACTGCTCCTGAGCTCACAGAAAAGGCCACAAAATCCATAGGCAACAAATCATGGAGGGATTAAACATCTGGATGGGGCCATGTTGAAAATACCTATCTTCAAGTATTTTTTTGCATTAATAATGATTTAATATTTTCATAGTGTGACATACTAAGACAATGTCCCTCTGGGGGCACCTGGCTGGCTCAGTTGGTTGAGTGTCCAACCCTTGATCTCGGCTCAGGTCATGATCTCACGGTTTGTGGGTTGGAGCCTCACATCGCACTCTGTCCTAACAGCACAGAGTCTGCTTGGGGTTCTCTTTCTCCCTCTCTCTCTGCTTCCCTCTCTCTCTCTCTCTCTCTCTCATAAATAAATAAATAAGTTAGAAAGAGAGAGAATATCTCTCTCCAGTTGAAATAAAAGTAGGACATCAACACGTTCCTTAAACTCAGGCCGAACTCATTGTAGCTCCCGCGTGGGTCACCAGCCTCCGGGTCAGGGATGTGTGGTTGATGATAACTGGCTTGAGTCAAACTAGCCTTTTTCCCTAGACCTGTTCTTGAGCTCAGTTGTTCAGCTTTGCCATGCGGTCAGATAGAAATGTTCTTTCCTTGTTTTTCTCTAATAATTGCCGTGTCAGTGGTCTTGTACCCCTGGTGTCAGTTATAACACTTCGTGGCCTTCACCGGGCACTATTCTAAGAAGTGAGTTACCCTTGTTACCTCATGGGATCTTCATTACCATCCTAGAAGGGAGGGACTCTTAATTAGCCCTGTTTTTTGAGGTGAGAAATTTGGGGTTCAATGTGGGTTAAATACACTTCCTGGAGGGCTTTGCAACTTCAGAGTTTTATCAACTTCACGGTGATGTGGGTGGTCGGAAACTGGGCAGTCCTGCACACTGGAGTCGCACACGTTTTGTGTTCCGTGCCCTGCACCCCCCGACCCCCGCCCCACCCCCCTCCCCGGCCTTATGAAACGGTTAAATGTGACGAGAGCCGAACAGGCACATGAAGACGTTCAGAATACCTTGGACAATATGTTAGTCCGGGACGAGCATGACTATGGCCAGGGCTGTTGGCTTTGATCCGGAAACTGCTGGCCGTCCAACCCTTGAGCGCTAACAACATCTGACTCTACGTGAATTTTCTCTACCAGGCAAGTTCCTCTTGCCTCCTCAAGGTGCTTGCCAAGAAAGCTCAAAACCCAGTAGCAATTAATTATTGACGGAGCATGTGAATTAGAGATAAAAGAAAAGTCGTTCTTTCTCTACACGCGCGATAGTAAATACATTTAATTATGGTAGGGGAAGCTAAGGGATCGTGGTCGGTATTAAGTTTTATTAGCTGAGACATTTAAAAGCATGTCCTCACAACAAAGAGGTCTTGTGTAATCCTAAATGTACCTCTTTGGTGCGGGGCTCAGAAGTGAATAGACTTAATGGAGTGGAGCACGTTGTGGCAGATGGCCTGCTGTACCGACAGGTATAACAAGTTTATCATCAATTAACTTTGGTCCACATATGCCTATAGCAAATTGACTGTATAATAGGATCCTGAGCCTCTGTTATCATTGATAGGCCCGCCACCCTGGGATTGGGGGACAGAGAGCATCAAACTCCTCTGATGTCTTGAAGCTCTCACGTGAGACAGGGCCACTCTGAAGGCGAACACGGAAGGAGGGGTGGGGTTCGGAGACACGACCTTGGGAAGGAAACCAAGAGACGTGGTGTGGGACCTGCCCCTGGCTCACTGGGCAAACCTCGGGAGCAAAGTTAAGAACTCCATTTGTGTGTCGTTTTATTCTGAACTCGAACTCCAGGTGAGCTTTTAGGGTTTTACAGAGGAAGGACAAGAGAGGGACGTGACTCACCTTGGGAAGGTCGCGAAGCCTGTCCGGTTCCCGGCCTCTGGGCTTCAGTTTCTTCCTTTCCCCCGCGACGCCTTTGGACTAGGTCAATTCTCGCCAAATGTTTTCCCGAAGGACCAGACAGTAAATGTGCTTGGCTTTGTGTGTCAGTAAGTCCCCGTTGCAAGTACTCAGCTCTGCCGTTGTAGCACAGAAGTGGCCCCAGACAGTACATCGGGGGGGGGGGTGCGTGCGGCTGTGTTCCAGAGAAGCTTTATTTATGAGCATTGGAATTTGAATTTCATATAATTTTCATGCCTCACAAAATGTTATTATTACTATGTTGGGTGTTTTCCAACCGTTGAGAGATGGAAAACCATTCCTCGCGGTGAGCCGTACAAAAACAAGGGGCAGGTGGTCGTTGACCAACCCTTGGGCTAGATCATCTTTGAGTTCTTGGTGCGCTCAGACCTTTTCCAGAAGCTGCTGTGACAATAATAAAATCCTTGACTTTTTAAGCTCTCGCACGTGCCGGATTCTGTGCTAAATGCTTTACAAGCGTTATCTCCCTTAAGCCTTATACTACGGTGTGAAGTAAGTGCTGTCATTATCTCCATTTCAGAGATTATGTACAACGAATACACGGAGAAATTAAGAGTGTGTCCCAGTTGAACAGCACTGGGTAAGAGATAGGGCAGCAGATTTAAACCCAGGTATGTAAGGTCCCCACGAGTGAATCCGGAAGCCTTGTGCTGCCTTTTCTGGTGACTCTGTGATCAGAGTGGAGAGTGGGCACAGAGTTAGAAAAGAATTCCTAGGGTTTGCCAGCGCGTTTTGTTTTGTAGTTCTCGACCGGGCTCTTGCTGGCAACCCGTTTCGTGCAAAAAGTTAAAGTGTTTCTGGGTGGGAATGACCCTCTCTTTCCTTTCCCTTCCTCTTCCAGAAACGTGATGCCTAAGACTTTGGATGGGCAGGTGACCATGGAGAAGACGCCGAGTTACTTTGTGACGAATGAGGCTCCCAAGCGGATCCACGCCATGGCCAAGGACATCAAGCTCATTGTGGTGGTGAGAAACCCCGTGACCAGGGCCATCTCCGACTACACCCAGACACTGTCCAAGAAACCCGAGATCCCCACCTTCGAGGTACTGGCCTTCAAAAACCGGACCCTAGGGCTGATCGACGCCTCCTGGAGCGCCATTCGGATAGGGATCTACGCTCTGCACCTGGAAAACTGGCTCCAATACTTCCCCCTCTCCCAAATCCTCTTTGTCAGCGGTGAGCGACTCATAGTGGACCCTGCCGGGGAAATGGCCAAAGTACAGGATTTTCTAGGCCTCAAGCGTGTGGTGACTGAAAAGCATTTCTATTTCAACAAAACCAAGGGGTTCCCTTGTCTCAAGAAGCCAGAAGACAGCGGTGCCCCCAGATGCTTAGGCAAGAGCAAAGGTCGGACTCATCCCCGCATCGACCCAGATGTGATCCACAGACTGCAGAAATTCTACAGACCCTTCAACATGATGTTTTACCAAATGACCGGCCAAGATTTCCAGTGGGAACGGGAAGAGGGTGACAAATGAGGCTAAGGAAGCGGAGGGAAGGCTAGCGAATAGCTGAGGAGGCTCCTTACCTGAGTCCTGAATCGCCCCCCCCCGGGGTCCACGGCCTCAGCCTCGCTGGAGTGCCAAGTCGATCCCCTCCTTTGTCCAGCCACGATCGCTTCCAGCGCTGCAGGTTTAGGCGAAGGGGTGGATCCCATGGCATCCTCACAGAGGCACCGGGTTTGCCCGGGCGGCGGCGTCTGGTTGACCAGATGGCCACCAGGAGCCCCTGCTGATTCTTGTCTTCTGCTAATTAGTGGAGTCTGAAGACAGGACAGATAGCTGTCAAGGTCAGAGACCGTGCCAGGAGCGTTTGGTTAAGTGATTAAAGAGAAGAAAGGAAGGTCTACTTTGGTCACTTGAGAAGCCTGAGTCCTAGCCCTGGCACAGCCCTCTGCTGTATAAACCTTTGCTTTGGCACCTCTCCAGAGTGCTCCTTGTGGCTGAGTACTCCAGGACTCCCAGGGAGCCAGGTCCTTTCTCTGAGGCGTCTCTAACCTTCTCCTTAGAGGTCTCATCCCACAACCCTGTGACTTCCCCCTTCCCCACCTTATGAAGGCGGAGGCATGCACGTTCCTCACCAGAAAAATAAAAATAAAAAAGCTGACGCTCTTGGAAGGCTTCTTTCCAAGGGCCCTCTAGGAAGGGCTGGGTCTTTCTCTCTCCACGAGTGTCCCGTGGCTGTTCTCGGAGCAGCGTGATTGCCATTGAGTTCTGAGCCCTGGGGTTGAAACAGATAAGGGCTAGTTCTGGGGGTGAAAAAAGAAGGCCAGACTTTTCGGTGGGCGGTCTTCATCCGTGAAGACCCGTAGAACCGTGGTTTTAAGAAACGCTCTAAGAGTGGGCTCCGTCCCTTAGGGTCCCCAGAGGGGCGAGGACCGGAGAGTGGGCATGTCTTCTGTTCGGAGTAATCCTGAGCAACGCAACGAACAGGGGACCGGTCACCACGCTTCTGTTCGCCCCACCATGTCCCGCCTCGCGGTCATCTGGTGCTTTATTTGCTCTCTGCAGAGATGGCACACGCTGGGGCTCCCTCTGTGGAGGGCCGTCAGATCCCGTCTGTGGACGTGGACGTGGGCGAGGACGAGGGCTGTCTGTGGACACCCCCCACCAAGGGCTGCTGAACGAAGCGTCCCTTCCCATTACTTTGATTCGATGGAAACGCAGCACTTGACGTCAAGTACTTGTTCACAGATCTCCCAAACCAGGACTGTTCTAGTAAATTTAAAAAGATGTATGAGTGGGGGGAGCTAAGTCTGTTCGGCCGATATCAAACTGTCATTTCTCCCGCTAAATGAAAACCGTGTTGTTATAAAGCTTAATGCAACCTGATTAATGGGCTCTCGGCTGCCGTGTTTGTATGGGTCACCTCCAACCCCGCCCCCCCCGCCCCCCGCCCCTCCCACTCTGGGACTGGCCCCTTCTCCGGGGTGGCCGGAAAGACCCAGATTTGACAATCTGCCAGGGGATTCTGTCTACAGGGCTGGATAATTCTGGAAACGGCACAAGGGAAGGGACTCTGGAAAGGAACCCGGCTTTCTCTAGCTTGACGGATCCTGGCCAGAAATGCACCGATAGGCTAGACTCAGAAACAACCTCGCAAATAACTTTTTGCCAGATGAGGAAGTGGTTATCGAGCGGAAGGCAACGTGTATACGTGCCTTCACCACCAGAGCAAAAGAAGATACAGATAAACACATGCACGTGCATATAAACCCACCTCTTTTTTTTTTAATTTTTTTTTTAACGTTTATTTATTTTTGGGACAAAGAGAGACAGAGCATGAACGGGGGAGGGGCAGAGAGAGAGGGAGACACAGAATCGGAAGCAGGCTCCAGGCTCTGAGCCATCAGCCCAGAGCCCGACGCGGGGCTGGAACTCATGGACCGAGAGGTCGTGACCTGAGCTGAAGTCGGACGCTTAACCGACTGAGCCACCCAGGCGCCCCTAAACCCACCTCTTTGAAGGAAGCAAAGGCATGCTGGTGCCGAACAGTGCTTTGTGGGCTGGCTGGTTGGGGCCTTGATGTGCCAGCAGAACAAAGAATGGGTCTAGCTGCCCACTGGGGGCAACCGTGGGGTCTCTGCAGGCCACAGCTTCCTGAGCCTCATTGCAGACTTCTTGGAGAACCAGGAGCTCCGGGGTGGAGCTCAGGAACCTGTTCTTTCAAGAACATTCTTTAAAAAAAAATTAACGTTTTATTTATTTTTGAGAGAGAGAGAGAGAGAGAGAGACAGCGCCAGTGGGAGGGGCAGAGGGAGGGAGAGACAGAATCCGAAGCAGGTTCCGGGCTCCGAGCCGTTAGCACAGACTTGGGACTTCGGCTCAGGCCATGATCTCGCGGTCCGTGAGTTCGAGCCCCGCTTTGGGCTCTGCGCTGACAGCTGGGGGCCTGTTTCGGTTTCTGTGTCCCCCTCTCTCCCTGCCCCTCCCCAACTCACGCTCTGTCTCTCTCTGTCTCAGAAATAAATAAACGTTAAAAAAAATTTTTTTTTTAAATAGGCCGTACTCAGCTGGAAAATAAAAGTGGGGACCCCACCCCCACCACTTAAAGTACGTAGACACTTGCGTATAGCAGCAGGGCTTACGTTCTCTGGAGGAATAGGGCAGGGGCCGAAGCCTTGAGAGCTTGAAGGTTTTTATTTTAAGGGTCTGTCTGGCGATATGGTTGAAAGCTCACGGTTTGGAAAAGAAAGGCAACGTTGACATGTTTAAGTTCTATTTTCTGCCGTGTCTACTCTGGCTTGATCCTCGTGACTCCGGGAGTGAGCCAGGAAGCCATGTCCCCTTCTGCAGGGGGAGAAACTTGACAAAGGAATTCCTTCCTCTCCAGGAAAGCGGAGTCAGCCTGCTAAGATAAGAGTCAGGTTAATCATACTTCCGCCCTATTTAAACGTAAGCATTGCAACTCACGGAAGATTGAATTTTGTATTTGATTTCAATTAGCAAAGCATAAATTATATTTAATCTTCGCTTCCCCTCTTCTCCCTCGAATGGAGGGTTCACACCTCTGGAAAGGCTGCTGCGTGTGGCTCAGAGCTGAGAAGAGGAGAATTCTGCCTCCCAGCAGCACAGCTGTCATTGCTCCCGTGTTCCTTGCTTTTGGCCACTATTGTTCTGTACGTGAAACGTAGGAGAGCCTTGGCCTTGCCCCTTAGTCCCACCAGCTCGAAACACAGCAGCGACAAGGGCAAAAGCATTCAGCAGTCCCTTTATCTTTCTTTCAACTGTATACAAAAGCCACGACTTCAGTTTTGTCCCGTTTCTTATCCTTCCTGCTCCTTCCCATTTGACCACCCTCGGCCCCCTTATTGTCCAGAGAAAACTTCTGCCTCTCTGCTGTTGGAAGAGCGGTGGCTGGGTTCTATCTTTGCCTCTGTCGGTGTCTTGACCACCTAAACCTTAGTTGTCCTGTCTATAAAATGGGTATATTTAATCCCTACCCCACCTACCCCTCAGTGCTTCTGGGATAACCAAAATGAATTAATAGATGGAGGGTATTTGGAAAGAATGAAGAGCTTCAGTGACACAATGGATAGTGAGGACCATGGTAACGTTAGTGGTGATGATGGTAATAATGGTGATGATAAAGTTGAAGGAGGAAGACAAGGGAAGAGGTTCTCAATACCCCTTCCAGAACAATATGTCTTTATAGAGTTCCAAGGCTATATCTTTACTCATATTGGACTGTTATGAGAATGTCAAGAGAAGGGAGCCCGCATTGATCTTGCTCAAAGCTCAGGCCAGTAGAAAAGCCCTCCATAACACAGGACTGGCTAGATTTCAGGCATTCACACGCAAACCTTCTTCCTCCTGGTCAGGACCCTCCTCTCACCCCCTACACAGACAAATTCTCCTCACAGTGGCCTTTCCCTTGTTCCACACTCAAGGTTCTTTTAGATACAACAGGGCACCAAGGCTCCTCCAACAGGGCCAAACAGATCCTCTTGGGATGAACACGGGAGCGACGTTTTCAAACTTCTGGGCTATGAATTCTGTGCTTGGAGCCCTGACTCCTGAAAGTTCACGTGGGAGACAAAAAAAAAAAAAAAGGTGGAAAAACCAGGCAGGTGCCTGTTGTCCAGCGTTTCTGGAAATAAAGTCGGGTTGGGGTTCTCCTCAAGCTTTTGTGTAACGACTTGGGGTGGGGAGAGAGGAGTGCCTATGATTTCTAGCTTCTCAAGGGGGTGAGGATGTGTCATTTTAAGATATGAGATACATACTTTTTTTTAATTGTGAAAATATCGTATGTGGCAAGGTAATAATAGTGGGTCATCTGGTATCCGGGCGGGAGATGAAGGCCAAAGAAATATACGCGATGTGGGTCCACTGGCGGAAGACGGACCAGAATCTCTAGTGTCCCTGGAGACAGGAATGGGTATAGCGCGCTCTAGGGTCAATCATCTTTCACTCCAGCTTTTATTCCACAAATATATGTATAGATGACCAAGTGGCAGTTGAAAGAGATGCGAGAGAGAGAGAGAAGCTGACCCAGCAGAGCGCCCAGCCAAGGGGTGGGATGGGGGGGCGGGGGGCGGCGGGAAAGACAGACTAGAAGAAATACATAAAGAGAGGGTTTCACTATTACGAGAGAGGATGCCCAGGAAACACTATGGAAACGCGAAATTGGGGTAGGGGGTAACTCACCGGGGGAAAGGAAGGACCGCTGTGTACGTATGGCATTAAAGACCATACCCGGCAACGTTTTACCTCATCCCAAATCATATGACTGTTCGTATGCTCCGGACTTAAGCTAAAGCACAAAGAGGTATGAAAGCACAAAAGATATGAAAAATACAAGATTGCATTAAGAAGCCTAGTAGGGATTTGGGGGGCGGGGGAAGAAGTGTGAATGAAGGACTTTGCCATTCAGGATCATCTTCTCCCAGAAGGCAGGCTGACCGTAGCCAAGCCACTTAATCGGGGACATAAATTCTTGCAGACACAGCCCTCACTCCCCACCACCTGTGCTTCCTTAGCATTGTCCCAGGGGAAGGTCAAAGGATGACCTTCTTACCCTAGCCGTCGGCTGTTTGTTGATTCATAGATCAAGAAGGAAACACCAAACCAATAGAAATTCAACTCTTCTGAAAATGTGCTGAACTCAATAATAGTTCCAATGAACACACACACGCACACACACACACACACATCTTCTATTGGATGAGACAGTAATGGAGATTTGTCTTCTAGGTCAATAATAATCAACGAGCCTCATCCTTGTATTTTATAGCCAGGGACTCTGGAGGCTTGGGAATTTGAGGCACTTCCCCAAAGTTTCACAGAGATGTAACGACTGAAGTGAAACCACAAGGCAGGGCACTGCTCAAGGGATGGTGGGAGGGACAGCCTGCCCGGAATCATCACAGTTAAACAATTTCAACCGGTGTTTTCATAACCTTGTCTCTGAGCCCAGGAAACATCCGTTTGAATAGCTCGGATCCCATGAACCGTTCTGGACCACTGGAACAGAGTGATCTTGAAGTAGAACAGTAGAGGCCGGTTGGGAGGTTGGGGGGGTCATCCTTGCGGCCATGAGTAGGCCAGAGCCAGAACAGTCCATCCTGTTTGGGGTCAGAAGGATACTCACCACGGCATCTTTCTGGTTCTCGGTGGCCCCCTACCTCCTTGTTGTGGTCATATCTGTGGGGCTTAAGTAGGGGTCGCGTGGGACACGTGGAACTCATTGGATTAACGCTAACATCCTTAAAGCCTCACCTCGAGAGAAGAGTTGATCTCACGCTCTTTTGAACATTTCTAACTAGCTTTTTGTTTTAGCCCCTTCCCTACCTGGAAGAAACGCACAAAATATCTTGGGGAAAAGGGGGACGAGATGGGCTGGAGTTGCGGGATTGGGCTGGAACCAGGTTGGGAAAATGACCAGCTGCGGTTCTCAAAAGGTTGAGAGCCTGTCACTTTTCGGTCCTGCTCACCTCCACGGAGGGTCCCCAGAGGCAAGGATGGGGCGGTACATGGCAGCCTTCACAGCACTCTGCGCTGGATGGAGGGCCTCTTGTCCCCTTGAACAGTTTCAAGAAGCCTCAACCCCCTTGGTAGGTCCACCTCTGCCACATCTCTGCTCAATTACACCAGTGTCTCTGTAATAAAGAATATTTCCCCCTACACGTACATGTCTTCAGGCTCTGAGCTTTTGTCACCAGTTTGTCTCTGAGATCATGGGGACAGCCTTGGGATGATGAACAAACAAAACGGCAATAAATGGTGTAAAAGGAAAAACAAAAGTGGTAGGACTCTTTTCCTGTAACTCCTGCCAAAAGCGAGATTTAGCAACCACATCGGTTCCTTCTAACCCAAGAAGAAAGAGTTGATGGCTTCAGACTCCCCTGGGGCTCCCCGAGACCAAAGGTAAGACTTTGATGGAGCAAGAGATCCCCCTTTCCTCCCCCCACCCCCCATCATTTATGGAAGAAGAGATTGCTTCCTTTTGATCCCTGTGGGAGGGCTTCTCAAGGGTGCCGGGGACAGGATGTGCTCCCTGGGGAATGCTGGGGAAAGGGCTTTGGAAATAAGGGCTTTCTTCACCCTGACCATCCTGTTGAGAGGAAGGAAAAAGCAGTACAGAACAAGAACCGTTAGGCAGCACGTCGAAGGGCTGCGTCGAAATCATAGACTCGCGGACCAGCCCACAAGCCAGGGTGAATCCCATCGTCCATTTAGTCCCCTCTGCTGAGAGCAGCAGAGAATGCAGATTGGGGTCTCTCTAAATTTCTGCTTTCTAACCTCAACGAGGCCCTCGGTTCGGCAATGCATTCCTTTTATTTGTCCCTGGGCAGCTCTTTTTTTCCAGGCTCCTTGTATTTGTTTCAGAGATTTCCACCGTTCTTTCAAGCTTTCCACCCTACCCACATTCTCGCCCCACCCACGTTCTTTTGGTCAAGGAAGGTGGCTTCCTGGAGAAAGTCCAGCTCTCTCTCTGTCTCTCTGCCTCTCACTGGACCTGCGTTCTCTCCTCCATCAGGTGGAGACGGGGATAATTCCTGCTTACAGGGAACTGTGAGGACTACTGGAATGATACCAGGACCTTTAAAGGGGGAGTGGCAAAAAGAAAGAGCTCAGCAGGCTTACTGTTGTTGCCATTATTATAAATTTTAAAAATTGCTAGCCAGGGTGTGAATCCATAATTCCCCCACTCATGTCTCGTTAGTTCTTATATTTGCCTCAACTCCCTAACTCTCAGCTTTAAGAGCATGTGCTTTATTCATTGAGTCCCCTCTTCCCTGGTCTTCAATGTCGATCCAAAGCCAATCATCCCATCGTTAATTTAAGGACAAAACACTGCGTAGCATCTGTCAAAATACCCAACAGCACCCTGTCTTCCATAGCTCAAGTTCTGGAAAGGAGATTCTACCCTCGCTATGTTCGCTCAATGGCTATCCTTTTCTCACACCCCCGTGTCCTAGCGTCGGCTCCCAGAAGTCTAAGAAAGGGCTTGATTGGTTATCTGAGTTGCTGCCTTCATCCTTCACCTACTTAGCGTGAATGTTTGACACTATTGGCCACCATCTTGCTCTGTGATCCACTCCTGCTTTATCTTCCACATTGTCTCTTGGATACTTGCCCTGCCTCTGCTGTCTTCCTAGCTCACAAACTCCTCTTCCTCCTCTCCTTGTCTTTTATTATTTTTTATTTTATTTCAATTAATGGTGGAGGTTCCTAGCTCCATTTCTCAGTGGGGTTTGAGCGGTGGTCAGCTCAAGGCTCTGGAGAAAGAGAATCTTTAAGGATTAAAAAAAGAATGCCAGGGGAGCCTGGGTGGTTCAGTCGGTTAAGTGTTTGACTCTTGATTTGGGCTTAGGTTGTGATCTCATGCATGGTTCATGATTTTGAGCCCCACATTGGGCTCTGTGCTGTCAGCATAGAGCCTGCTTAGGATTGTCTCTCTGCCCCTCCCCTGCCTGTGCCCTTACTCTCTCTCAAAATAAATAAACAGACATTTTTTTAAAAGTGACCAATGATAAGAGGAAATGAATCTATTTTTCCTACTTTTGAGTGCTCTTGAGAAAGGACGACAGGCTTAGAATTGTGGCAGCCATTTTGTAACCATGAGTCAACAAACATAGACAACACTGAAGATGTCAGAGCAGGATGATGAAAAGAGCCTGGCGCTTCCTAGTTGGCTTTCTTGATCTGGTGACTCAGGCAACCATGCAACTACTTTGGGGTCCATAGGACAAGAAAGACGACGCACCAACGAGTAGACAGTATCTGGGGAAACCTTGTGATGTTAACTAGAATCATGGGATCAGTCAAGGGTGTATCAAACATACATTAAAGGGACAGAATTGACCTCAAACATACGTGGACCCTGCCCCATTTTTCATAATCCAGTGCATTTTCTCATCCCATCCCCAATCTCGTAACGTAAAAAGCTACAACTCACGACATATCTTGAGATCTAGAGTCTTTTCTGTGCCTCCAAGGTTACAGAAGTTACAGGTTCCCCCAGGCACTTCTCAAATTTCAGGGAGCTTCCATATCACTTCAAACCTAGAGATGGTCTTCTCCCAAAGTACAGGGTCGATACATCTAACATTCCAAGTTATACAAATCCTATTAAATACCACTCAGACTATAAAGAACTTTCATTAAGATAAACAACTCCCAAGGCATCAGGGTGGCTCAGTTGGTTAAGCGTCCGTCTCTTGATTCCAGCTCAGATTGTGATCTCGTGGTTCATGAGATCAAGCCCCGTGCCGGGCTCTGTGCTGACCACATGGGCCCTGCTCGGGATTCTTCCTCTCCCTCTCTCTCTGCTCCTCCCCCACGCACACTCTGTCTCTCTCTCAAAATAAATAAATAAGCTTTAAAAAAAAAGATAAACAACTCCCGGAGGCTCTATCTTGAGTTAAGGACAAATATCGACAATCGTCATAGTCAATATCTTTTGCGCAATCGTGTATTCATGCTTCTAAACCTGTGAACAGTATTCAGTTAGTTGGTCACTCGTCCATCCCTTGCTGACGTGGCTCCCCAACACTCACTCTTCGAGTTTCCCCTCCACACTAGTGGCTGCTGTTCAGCCTCACTTGTTACCGCTTGTTCTCCAGGGGTTAGTCTTTCTTTATCTGTAAGTATTCACTCCAGCGATCCCCTACGTTTGCGTTGTTTCAAGCACCGTCTCTGTGCTGGGGACTCCCAATTTCAGATTGTTCGTGCAGGGCTCTCTCTCCAACATCAGATTCTTATATCAAACTACCCTTGGCTTGTCCATCGGGCCGTACCGAGAGAGACAGTATCTTAATCTTAATGCATCCAAGTCCCATTCCAGATGTTCTAAGTCACCTAGACCTATTCCTCCCACGGTCTTGCCAGCCGAGCAAATAGCTTCTCTGTCTCTCCAAGCCAGAAGCCTATGTTCTTTCTTGCTCTTCTCTGTCTTCTATACCGTGCATATAATTTATTTATTTATTTTTTTATTAAAAAAATTTTTTTAATCTTTATTTATTTTTGAGAGAGAGAGACAGCGTGTGAGCAGGGGAGGAGCAGAGAGAGAGGGAGACACAGAATCGGAAGCAGGCTCCAGGTTCTGAGCTGTCAGCACAGAGCCTGACACGGGGCTCGAACTCACGGACCATGAGATCATGACCTGAGCCGTAGTGGGACGCTCAACCGACTGAGCCACCCAGGTGCCCCGCGTGCATATAATTTAAAAAAAAAAGTCCACTATTAGTATTTACCCAAAGGAGACAAAAATACAGATTCAGAGGAGTGCACACACCCCGATGTTTATAGCAGCACTATCAACAATAGGCAAACGATGGACAGAGCCGAAATGTCCATCAACTGATGAATGGATAAAGAGGATGTGGTGTGTGTGTGTGTGTGTGTGTGTGTGTGTGTGTGTGTGCGTGTGTGTGTGTGTACAGATACATACACATATAATGGAATATTACTCAGCCATCAAAAAGAATGAAATCTTGCCATTTGCAAAAATGTAGATGGAGCTAGAATGTATTATGCTAAGGAAAAGTCAATCAGAGAAAGACAAATATATGATTTCCCTCATACGTGGAATTTAAGAAACAAAACAGATGAACAGATGGGAAAGGGGGGAAAGAGAAGAGAGGGAAACAAACCATAAGAGACTCTTTTTTTTTTTAATTTTTTTTTTTAACTTTTAATTTTATTTATTTTTGGGACAGAGAGAGACAGAGCATGAACAGGGGAGGGGCAGAGAGAGAGGGAGACACAGAATTGGAAGCAGGCTCCAGGCTCCGAGCCATCAGCCCAGAGCCCGACGCGGGGCTCGAACTCACCGGCCGTGAGATCGTGACCTGAGCTGAAGTCGGACGCTCAACCGACTGAGCCACCCAGGCGCCCCAAGAGACTCTTAACAATAGAGAACACACTGAGAGGGTTGATGGCAGGAGGTGGGTGGGGGATGGGCTAGATGAGTGATGGGTGTTGTATATAAGTGATGCATTCTATTCCTGAAACCCAAATTGCACTGTATGTTACCTAACTAAAATTTAAATTAAAAAAACAAAAAAGAAAAGATGTCCAGAATTCAGCTACTCTGATCACCTAACTTAGGAAGGTCAGATTTAGCAGATAATTGCATAGGACATACTTATAGTCAACATTTATATTTTTCTTACATGATCTTCTGAGACCTCCCCATAAGTGGTCTCCCTTTCACTAGTTTACTTCCTTTTTTTCTGATTTTTTTTTTTTTGAGGGAGGGAGAGCAAGCAAGCAGGGGAGAGGCAGAAAGAGAGGAAGAGAGAGAATCTCAAGTAGGCTCCACGCTGAGCATGAGCCCAACGTGGGGCTCAAACCCACTCACCGTGAGATCATGATCTGAACCGAAATCAGGAGTCAGGCGCTGAACCAGCTGAGGCCCCCAGATGCCCAGTTTACTCCCTTTATAATTTGTAATTCGTTCTGCATCCGGAGTCATGCTAACTGACAAGGGAGACTGACTGTATCATCCTCTTACTAATAAACTACTCGTGATTCCTGTATTAGTCAGTCACTTCTTTAGCTAGAAGTGGCAGACAGCACGAGTCACGCAGAGGAATGAGGACTAAAGGAAATTCACTGGCTCGTGTAGCTAAAGTTTCCAAAGGTGGCCGGCTTAAGATATAGCTGCACCCAGGAGTTTGGTAATGAGGAAGTTTTCTCTTTTTCACTCCTTTCTTCTTTACCCACTCTGTCCTCCAATCGTTTGCCTTCAATGATCTCTTTTCACGTGACATTGTTATGGCTGCTTGCAGCTCAGCCTAAACCACACTTTTCAATTCCACAGAAAGCCTATTTTCCTAAGAGCTCCATCAAAAAGGGGTCACATGGCCACTCAGGAACCAGTCACTGTGGCCAAGGATCTAAAGTACTCTCATGGTCTGGCTTAAGTCACATCTGGGGACCGGACAGAGCCAGCCCCTTCTCTTGTCTTGGAAAACATCATTATTGAATGGGAGAGAATGATCCCGAAAGGAGATGCTGAGAAACCAATAAAGTGTTTTTCATGGTTCCCCACTGCCTGCATGATAGATTCCAAATTCCTCAGCTTAGCACATAAGGGTTGCAAAATCTGTCCCCAAACTACTCCTCCCGTCTCCACCACAGCAACTACTCCATACTCAATGTTCTTGCTACACAGGCTTGGCATCATCTCCTACACAGTGTGTGCCTTGCCCTGTACTGTGATGTCTTCCTTACACCAGTCCTTTCTTTTCCTGCGAAATAATATTCATGCTTAAAGACCTGATGGAAATGTCCCCTCCGTGATTCCCTGGCTGAACAGGTTGTGCCCTCCTCTGCATTTTATTTTTATTTATTTATTTATTCTCAAATTTTTTTTAATGTTTATTCATTTTTGAGACAGGGAGAGACAGAGCATGAACGGAGGAGGGTCAGAGAGAGGGAGACACAGAATCCGAAACAGGCTCCAGGCTCTGAGCCGTCAGCACAGAGCCCGACGCGGGGCTCGAACTCACGGACCGCGAGATGATGACCTGAGCCGAAGTCGGACGCCCAACCGACTGAGCCATTCAGGCGCCCGTATTTATTTTTTAAGTTCATTTATTTTGAGAGAGAGAGAGAGAGAGAGACAGTGCGAGCAGGGGAGGGGCAGAGAGAGGGAGAGAGAGAAAATCCCAAGCAGGCTCCGCACCGTCAGCACAGACGTGGCGCTCAAACTCAGGAACCACGAGATCCATGAGTCGAAACCAAGTGTCAGAGGTTTAACCGACAGAGCCCCCCAGGCACTTTAAATCCTCTGCCATGTCACTTAGGACTCCGCAGTACATTTCCCTGAGCCATGGTTTCCCACTGGACGTGAGATCCCTGGGAGTAGCAATGTCTCATTCATCTCTGTTCCCGGATGTCTCGTCTTAGGATTGATGCGGTAACTACTGAGCGCAGGGATGAGTGAAGAGTCAAATGAAGGAATAAAGACAGGATTTAACGAGGACAGCGCCCGGCCAAGAGTTCTAGAATCCTCATTGGGGTCCACCTCCCCACTACTTATCTACCTTTGAGCCACGAACAAGCCCTTTACCCTCTGCTCGTCTCACTTGTTGCCCCTTTACCCACCGAGCTACAGATGTCTCGCGAAGGGCCCGCATCATGGGTAAATGAAAGAGAAGAGCCACTCCCGTTTCCACAATACCTGTGCCAGGCTGTGATGGGCAGCGGACTTTTCAGCTGAACACATCACAGAGGACTTCACGAGGGAAGGTACACGGTCCAGGAAAGGCAGCTTTGATCCCACCTGAAAGCCTTCGGAGACTCCAGACGTGAAAGCTCCACTTAGCACTTTATCATCGTGATAAGAATTCCCACCTTTCTTTCTGACTAAATGCCATCAATTCACAGGGCTTCTCCTTTATTTTAAGCTACTGTTTATTGAGCACTTACTAAGTGTCAAGTTCTGTTCCCTCTACCTGGAGTGTTCTTCTGCCAGATATCTATCTCCATCACTTGTTGCCTCTGTCCCTGAGGTCTCAGCTTAGATGTCCCCATCTCAGCAAGGCCCCCAAGCACCTCATTTAAAATCATAACCGCCCTTGGGACGCCTGGGTGGCTCAGTGAGTTAAGCATCCAACTCTTGGGTTTCCGCTCAGGTCATGATCTCATGGGTCGCGAGTTCGAGCCCCGCATCGGGCTCTGCACCGACAGCGCGGAGCCTGCTTGGGGCTCTCTGTCTCTCCCTCTCTCTCTCTCTGCCCTACCCTGCTCACACACACTCTCTCAGAATAAATAAATAAACTTTAAAATCATAGCCGCCCTTCCCCCCCCCCCCCAAGCTCTAACCCTTTAGCCAGTAATTTTGTTCCTAGGACTTCTCAGTGCCTGTTGTTATGTTGCAGACTTCATCACCTGTATGTGTTCAATTCCTTGCTTCTCCTCCATGGGAACATAACCCCTGGAAGGGCAGAGACCGCTGGCTGTGACGTGCCACTCTGTGCCCCCCTGCCCTGAGCTTACATACAGTAAGCACTCAGTAAATACTCGCCGAGGGGGTGAAGAAATATCAAGCACCTGACATAGATTATTTTGCTCAGTGTTACCCAACAAGCTTTGCAAGCACTAACGACCTAGGGACTACTATTGCCCCATTTTCTAGATGAGGAAACTGAAGCCCAGGGGAGTGAAGGTCACATAAAAAATGAGTGACAGAGCAAGGACTCCAACTCGGGCTCATCATTGTATATGTTCCCCTGCGGGGCTTCCCCGGGCTTCCTTAAGAAAGCAGAGATGGGATTTTACATTCCTCGCAAGTACATAGTGGGATTTTCCCAGCGTGGTAGCCAGCCGGTCTCTGTCACCGCAGAGACCCCAGAGGAAAGAGATTTACTGCGCTATTGCTGGACCGACACAGACGAGCTGTAGACCAGACTCCTTCACTCTACAGGCTGCAGGTTATAAATCGTTTCTCCATTGGCGAGGGCACTTGACTCTGAGTCAGGTTATGATTCCCATTCTGCAGAAGAAGAAACAAAAGACAGAGAGGTTAAGTAATCTACCCCAGGGGAGGCTTTCCCTACTCGTCAGCTTCTAGCCACGCGGAGAGCTTGCGGGAAGAGCAAGGAAGGCACTTGTGCTAAGCACGTCTGCCACCCACAAAACACAAGGCTATCGGTCATTTTTACTAGAAGGGAACTTCTTGGAAGAACAGCTAACTTGCTGCGTAAGGCTCCTGCCACATGAGGGGGGGGGGCTCCCTCCTTTAAAACGGTCATGATATCATTATATGCTATTCCGACAAAGAAGCCACTGCTCGTGGCTCGCCAGTGCTGAGCCTGACCTTGAGCACAGACCCCCCAGATGCCATTATTCTAGCTGGCCGCGCTCTGGACTCTTGGTCTTAGCAAGTGCTCTGCCACCAGAGAGTGAACAGAGACTTCTCACCCAGAGGGAAACGATAGCATCTTCTCAGAGCTGATGCGATCAAACCACGGGGAAATGGCTCACATCAACCATCACTCAGGAAAAGTACTGGACTGCCCTGGACTCTTAATTAATTCCCATGATGTCAAAAATTGAAGGGAAGTGACGCAAACCACCCGGGGGACCCGGTTTTGTTGAGCAGTGCAAACATTCAGACGGTGCATGGGATTAGTCCTCAGACTGCATGCGGTGTGCAGAGCTCTTTTACGTGGACTGCACAATTCTATTGTTTTCGACACCATTGGAGTGGTTGTAGGCAGGGCACGGGTCACTTCTTCACTCCCATCCCTGCAAGACCTTAAACTCTTACATCAGCCTGCTTCCTGATGTGTGTCGGCCTCTGAAAGCTTCAAGATTTAACAACACAGGGAGTTCCGATGCAATTACAAGATGAGTTTTCTAGGCTATAAACTTCATAATATTTTTTGTGACATTTACACTTAATAATATGCAGGGAGACAATAATACCCAAATCTCCATGCACATTCCAATTTTTTTTTTCTTCCAGACCATAATGTCATCTGTGATCACATTTACTGCTCACCGTATCCTCATATGGTATTGGTTCTCAAATTTGAGCATGCATTAAAAAGTACTTGAAAATGTATTAAAATGCAGGTGTCTGGTCTCCACCCCTGGGGATTCTCTTTAAATAGCTCTGGGGAGGGGCCCACGATTCTGCATCTCTAACAAGCTCCCAGGGACGCTGATGCCACTGGTCCGTGGGCCATGCTTTGAGCTGCAAGCAGAGGAAATTTATCACACCCATTTCCCAGATGCAGACACTGGTCACCATCCACAAGGTTTCTGAAACACCCCGAGAGCCTCTATGTTACTGAATGCACTAGCAACTCATTTCCCTATTGGCTGTGAGCAGAGGGCTCCGGAAAGAGACAGCCAAGCAAATTCTGTTGCGAATCTTTAGTAAAAAATTTAGCCCATTCATTTCTATCACTGTATTTCTCCTGCAGCCCTGGGCTAGCTGGGAAGAAAGAGCGAGAGGTGAGCTAATGTGTTGCAATGACTATTTCTAAGAACTCGTTAAGGAAAGATGTATCTGGCCTAATGAGAAAACAATTTTCTTCTGTACTCCCACTGCTAAGGCTAAGAACTCCCAAGGTCAAAGCTAAACCATCCCCAACTCCCCCTTGATGTTGATTAAGGATAATTTATTGCAGATTCAAATGGGAGGTTGGGAGGGGGTGGAGGGAAAGATAGGCCTACATTCCAATGGATGAAAATAGCTAATCAAACATTTTTTTTTAAATTTAGTTATCTCTTTGGGGGTCCCCTGTCCACCTCCATTTTGGGCAAGTGACTTCACAGCACACTGTATTGTCGTGCCTGATAAAAGCCTTGAAAAAATTTTCATCCACAAAATGAGGAAGTAGTGAACTATAAAATTGCTAATTATTTTCTAGTAAATTTACTTTTAAATAACTTTAGACATCAATTACAGGCACCATTAGGCACCATTAAGCACTGGGTGTGTTTACCAAACAAGGGCAGCGCATTGCTGATTCTGTCCCATTTGTATGGCCTCATCATTTAGTTTCACCCTCCGGGAGCTCCCCTCCCCATGCCCTGGGCACACAGACCAGGGACAAGTATCAAACGCTGAAATTAAACTCCATAAATGATGGTGATTGTTTCCATTTCAAGTGTCATTGCCCAGTCAAGCCCCAGGTGTCTTAGATGGAAGTTACTTTAGGGGGAGATGTTAATTGTGACTGTCAGTTTCAGGTACATTTCTCAGCCCAGTGTTTCCCTACCGTTGTTCTATCATAGAATCCCCTGGAAACTTAAAAAGGGGGCTGGGCGGGGGTGGGAGGAGCCTTTATGCCAGGGCTCCCCTTCAGGCCAATTGCACTGGAGCCTTTAAGAATTTGTTGAAGATTTAGCCCAAGCGGTTCTAACGTGCAGCCAAGGAGGACAACCACAGCCGCAGCCACGGCCCCCGACTGCAGGCTCCGGCTTCGGGACCAGAGGGGAAGGCTGCCCGTTAACCCCTGTCTTCCTCCTGGCTCGTGTGCCTCTAGACGGCTGGAGTTAAGGAGGAGGTAGCAAGCCAGGGCCCTGATGCTTTGGCTCAGCCATGACCGTGGGATCTTCTCCAGTGAGTTTCTCCCTGCCCCTCAGATCAGAGGCTTGGGGGTTTTTATAACCGCTTGTCAGCAGCACCCGTCTCACGGTGTAATTAGACGTGGGTTCGGACACGCGGGTGTTCTGGACCCAGCCTTCTGTGGCATCGTGGGCAGGCCCCGAGTTCCTCCCCGTCAAGGGAGGCTTAGGGTTGCGTGCGTGAGCTCTGGCCCAGAGGTTCAGAGTCCAGGCTCTGGTGTGATGCCTTTGGGTTCTTTGCCTCATGCTCCACTTGCCAGCTGTTTATCAGTTGGTCTCATGGAGCATCATTTCATCAGAGCTACGTTAGGAGATTGTTGGTAGGGTTAAGTGAGCGAGTCTGTGAAAAGTTGCCCAGAGCGCCCGGAAGGGCTCGATCCGTGCACGCTGTCCCGTAAAGCAGAGAGCAGTGTGTTTTCCTATGTTTGTATTTGCACAGAAAAGGGAGCTTTGTCGATGCTTCTTCCCTTTCAAGAAGGGGTGTCGGGGGTGCTTCCAAGATCCAGCTCTCTTCCTCATTCTTTCCTAAGGGAGGAAGCGTTGCCGGTTTAATGGATGCAGACATGGCAACTTTTGCTGGCAGCTTTGGTCCCTGCTCACAGGGGCCATGGGCTCTCTCGGCACATGTGTCCTGCCTCTGCTTAGATTAGAGACAGGGACCAGAGGAGGAGATGGCTGCGTTCCCTCTCTTCTATCTTTTTAAAAAAATTTTTTTTAACGTTTATCGATTTTTGAGACAGAGAGAGACAGAGCATGAACGGGGGAGGGGCAGAGAGAGAGGGAGACGCAGAATCGGAAGCAAGCTCCAGGCTCTGAGCCATCAGCCCAGAGCCCGACGCGGGGCTCGACCTCGCGGACCGCGAGATCGTGACCTGAGCTGAAGTCGGATGCTCAACTGACTGAGCCACCCAGGCGCCCCTCTCTTCTTTCTATCTTAACTGTGGCTCAACTCTGGGCCTGCTCTACAGAACAGCATCACCGCAAGGCACGGAAGGCGGGGGGGATAGAAATGAAATCTATCCCCCCTAGGGTCGTGCCCAGACCATGCACTGCAGCTGACCTCGCCCCGTGGAGGCAAGGGGTCAAGGATGGGTTTGGAAATTAACAGGGCTAAGAGCCGAGTTCTCACTTAGTACCAGGTCTGTTTTTAAATTTTCTTTAGTCAGACCCTAGAGCAGGGTTGAGGTGGGTCGTCCGCACCGGAGGCCATCCATCATGGCTCCGTTTGCCTGTCCACGCTGTCGGTTCAAATCCACAGGGTAGAGATTCTGAGTAGGTACATCCAGTTAGGACCGATGGCTTCCGCTGCCTCATATACAGGTCCTCTGTTCTCGCTTCGGAGCCCACATGGACCCCCACGCATAGGGCGTTTGCCTAACATAGCACCATTTACAAATACCCACAATCACATCATTTTCCCAATGGCTGCGAGTGCGTGGAGGTAGGCTTGGGGGAAAACGGAGGGATGTTTGCTATGAATCTGGGCCCCAGGGTTTGAGTGTCGCTTGGCGTCCAGATGCCAGGCCTCGGCTGACTTCCCACACTACTCTGGCATGAGGACAAGGATCCAACTCTTAGACATGGTGCCTGGCCCCCCCCCCCCGCCCCCACTACAGTCACTGAGGCCAGCATGTCATTTGTTTGTCCCTTCACCCAGACCCTGCTTTGGCCGTGTTGATCCTCACGATAGAAGACCCACCATCTTTTTGAAATTTATTTTTTACTTATTTTAAGAGTGAGAGAGAGCGAGCGGAGGAGGGAGAGAGAGAATCCCGAGCGGGGTCCCCGCTATCAGCACAGAGCTCGGTGTGGGGCTCGAACTCATAAAGCATGAAATCATGACCTGAAGTCCAGAGTCAGACTCTTAACAGACTGAGCCACCCAGGTGCCCCAAAACTCACCATTTTTTAAAATATTATTTTTTAAAATTTACATCCAAGTTAGTCAGCATGTAGTACAACGGTGATTTCAGGAGTAGATTCCTTAGTGCCCCTTCCCCATTTAGCCCATCCCCCCTCCCACAACCCCTCCTGTAACCCTCAGTTTGTTCTCTATATTTATGAGTCTCTTCTGTTTTGTCCCCCCCCCCCCCGTTTTTACATTATTTCTGTTTCCCTTCCCTTATGTTCATCTGTTTTGTCTCTTAAAGTCCTCATATGAGTGAAGTCCTATGATTTTTGTCTTTCTCTGACTAATTTCACTTAGCATAATACCCTCCAGTTCCATCCACGTGGTTGCAAATGGCAAGATTTCATTCTTTTGGATTGCCGAGTAATACTCCGTTGTATATATACCACATCTTCTTTATCCATTCATCCATCGATGGACATTTGGGCTCTTTCCATACTTTGGCTATTGTTGCTAGTGCTGCTATAAACATGGGGGTGCCTGTGTCCCTTCGAAACAGCACACCTGTATCCCTTGGATAAATGCCTAGTAGTGCCATTGCTGGGTCGTAGGGTCGTTCTATTTTTAGTTTTTCGAGGAACCTCCGTACTCTTTTCCAGAGCGGCTGCACCAGTTTGCATTCCCACCAGCAGCGCAAAGAGATCCTCTTTCTCCGCACCCTCGCCAACATCTGTTGTTGCCCGAGTTGTTAATGTGAGCCATTCTGACCGGTAAGGCTCACCATTTCTTCAATACACCCTTTTGCAGAGAGAGCCCAGCAATTTTGGCAGGATTGTCTGGTCTGGATTGGCTCCTGGGTGTAGAGAAGACATCAGGCCCTCATAATATGATGAGATCGTGTGAATTCCCGTAAGTAACTATAATATTGAATCGTAAATCTTGTGGTTGTGAGCTCCATGGTGTGAGTGCGTCCTTGGGGCCAGTGAGTGGGATGTTGTAGTGAATTCTCCCCTGGGCGAGCAACTATGGAAGGAGAGGCCTAGAAGATGGATCGATATGTTTAAATTGTAACATTTTCTCTCATTGACAGCTGTAAAATCAATCTAATAACAGTACGGGGAGTTTGGAAAACAGAAAAAAAAAAAAAAACGGCTGCCTTGAATATCAACCTCTCACGCAATCAAACTTGTATTTTTGTGTCTCTTCTTTCCCTTCCATCCTCAATACGTACGCAAGCTATTTTTGCACATTCACCATTAATGCTTTGTTCCATAAATCATTTCTGGCCCCCTGTTAGGGGTACAGCCTTCTTGTAGGAGTTCAAAGCCAAGGAAGACGGCAGTCCCTGGACTCCGCCAGCTTAATTTTGTAACAGAAACAGACACCTACACATACACAGATCATTGTAACCGAAGAGGTAACTACGTAAAGGGAAGTTAAATCTCTTGTCTGAATGCAGGCAATGAAGAGAACGGCCTGATTCTTCCTAATGGCCTGCAAATCTGTCAGACGCGCCTGATGATGTTAGGATCGCGTGGCAACAAGGTGTAATAATGCGAAGGCCCCACACTGGGTCAGTTTGTCACAGTTCTATCACTGGAAGCTTTGGGGGGGGGCAGGGGAGACATCGCGCTTTGTCAAAATGGAATTCATTACTAATATTAACAAAAAATAAATAAATCGGGAGGCTTTACATAAACACCCAGATAACCGGCTTCTGTCGAAAAGCAGAGCAGGCAATAATCAGGCGTGCCTGCTCCTTTGGGGACATTTGTAACGAAGGCGAGCAGGTACGGGTTGCCTCATTCAGATGAGGCAGGTGCACCTGTCGGCCACCAGTCTACCTGAGCTACCCTGCTCGTGACCTTACCTGCCTGGCCCCCATGGGCACCTGGGTCATGACTGTGGCTTTCCTGTGTTTCTCGTATTAGAAAACCAAGTCCGTATAATGATTTACATGACTCTGTTGGTTTCCAGGGTTGACTTCCTCTCTACCTTCCTTGCCCGCCACTCTCTCTGTGCTGTTTGTTCTGTCCCAGCGGACCTCCCTGCTCTGCCACGGGCACGCCGGTGTGCTGTGCCTGTCGATCACACTCCTTCTTCCCTCTGCCTGGGATTCTCTCTCTCCCTCTCTGCTCCTCCCCCATTCTCTCTCTCTCTCTCTCTCTCTGTCTCAAAAAGTTACCATTTTAGGGGCTCCTGGGTGGCTCAGTCGGTTAAGCGTCCGACTTCAGCTCAGGTCACGATCTCACGGTTCGTGAGTTCGAGCCTCGCATCGGGCTCTGTGCTGACAGCTCAGAGCCTGGAGCCTGCTTCGGATTCTGTGTGTTGCTCTTTCTGTCTGCTTCTCCCCTGCTCATGCTCTGTCTTTCTCTCTCTCTCTCATAAGTAAGTAAACATTAAAAAAAAACTACCATTTTAACTATTTTTGAATGCACAGTTTAGTGGTATTAAATACATTCATATTACTGTGCCGACATCCATTCCCATAACCCTTTGTGCAAATGTGAATCTTTGCACCCACTGAACACTAACTCCCGTTCTCCCTTCCGCCAGCTCTGGGCAACCACCGTTCCACTTTGTTTCTCTACGAATATGAGTACTGTAGGGACCTCACACAAGGGGACTCATACCTTATTGGTCCTTTCGTGAGCGGCTGATTTGGTTTAGCGTCATGTCCTCAAGCTTCCTTCATGTTGTGGCACGTCAGAATGCTTTTCCTTTTTAAGGCAGAATGACGTCAGCGTATGGATGGAGCCTGTTTTGCTCATCCAGTCATGCCTCTGTGGGCATACTAGCTCGGTTCATTGATGTTGACTGAATGAATGACCCTTGATTGGACCGTTGGACTTGAAAGAACCGGTTTCTGATCCCAGCTCTGTCTTGGGAGCCAAATGACCTGAGCAAATCACCAAACCGTTCTGAGTTTTCTTATGGGTAAAATTCGTTGGAGGCTTAAGAATCATATATCGTTAAAAAAAGAAGAAGATGAAGAATCATATACAGTTAAAAAAAAAAAGAAATATGAAGTCAGGCTGGTCTGGGTTTGTAGCTTAGTGAGTGGGTCACCTTGGCAGGTTATTGAACTTATTTTTTTTAAGTTTATTTATTTTTGAGAGAGAAGGGGGGGAGGTGCAGAGGATCCGAAGCAGGTTCAACACTGACCGCAGCGAGCCCCACGCAGGGCTCCAACTCACTCACCGCGAGATCATGACCCGAGCTGAAGCCGGAGGCTCAACCGACTGAGCCTCCCAGGTGCCCCAGTTACTCAACTTTTTAGGTCTCAGTTTCCTCCTCTGTAACACTGGGCTTACCAGACTGCCTCTCATAGACTAGTTAGAAGGAAAAAGGAATATGGTGCGTGAAGGGTCCATCATAGGGCAGTAACTATTAGAGGTTTCTCTTCTTCCCTTCAATATTGAAGATTCTCGGGAAGCAGATCCCTGGAGTGGAGCTGGGGGCCTGACCTTTCAAGACCAAGAATCTTTGACCAGTGAAAATTTGAAGGAGGATTCTTGGTGGGGGAGGGAGGAGGGCTTCTGTTCTCTGGATGAGAAGAGGCTGAACGTGATTCACCACGTGCAGGGATGTGGACGCCCAGAGCAGCAGCGGGATGGACGCCTGGAGATTCAGCGGTGTGGGGTTCACGTGAGGGTGCAGGGGGTGGGGCACTGGTGGAGGTTGTTGGTTAGTTCTGTTTAGATGAGCCCATTGGAGAGAGCTCACAAAACCTAGGCTTCTGCAGTTTCATGTGGACCATCCACACCTTTGGGGATAACAAGACCACCCATGTCTACATTAAAGATAGATCAATTAATTGATTGATTGATAGGTGATATGTAGATAGATGATAGATAGATAGATAGATAGATAGATAGATAGATAGATAGATGGAGACAGATGATGGATGGATGGATGGATAATGGATGGATGGATGGATGGATGGATGGATGATGGATGGATGGATGATGGATGGATGGATGATGGATGGATGGATGGATGGAAGATGGATGGATGATGGACGCATGGATGGATGGATGGATGGATGGAGGATGGATGGATGATGGATGGATGGATGATGGATGGATGGATGGATGATGGATGGATGGATGGAGGATGGATGGAAGATGGATGGATGATGGACGCATGGATGGACGGATGGATGGATGGAGGATGGATGGATGGATGATGGATGGATGGATGGATGGATGATGGATGGATGGATGGACGGACAGATGGATGGATGGATGATGGATGGATAGGGCTGTTAATGTGTGTGAAAACATCCCCAGTCCAGTTTCCTGCCGTTGGCCGGGGCACCTAAAAGCAGATGGCAAAATCACCAATCTGATAGCCTCTATTTCTTGCACTTAGAGTTTTCGAGCCTTAAAAATAATCACCGTGATGAGAAAAGCCATCACTGCTCAGAGCATCTGCCGGGTCTGAGCACTTTGCTAAGTGGTCTGCCCCGTTTTCTCTTGCGGCAACAAGCCTTCCTGAGAGCCGGGGGCCATTAGTATCGCGGTTGTGACTGGCCAATTCTGCAAAATTGGTTCTGTTGGGAGTTGCAAAGAATACCAGAAAAGAGGGCGAGAAAAGAGGCTGGTCAGGCGTCCCCAGGCTGACACTCCACATGCCCTTCCCTCCCCGCCTGGGGGTGGGGGTGACCGTATGTTACTCGCCAGGCCTCAGTCATCTGACCTTCAGCAGGGAGGCCATATATAGTTTACCTCCCCGCGCCTTTGGAAAGATCTAGTGCCCTCCCTACCATGTTTAGCCCAGAGTATATTTTCCGGAGAAGCCGGTACTCCTGTCTCTCCCGCTCACTCGCTCAACTTTCTTAAGGTCTCTGTTACGGGCTGAATTGTGTCCCCCCACCAAATTCACATGCTGAGGTCCTAACCCCCAGGGCCTCAGAATGTGAGCATATTTGGAAATAGGGTCTTTATTTTTTTAAGGTTTTTTTATTATTTTTTTTTAGTATTAATTTATTTTTGAGAGACAGAGCAGGGTAGGGGCGGGGGGGGGGAGGGTCAGAGGGAGAGGGGACAGAGGATCTGAAGCGAGCTGTATGCTGTCGGCACAGAGCCCGACGCGGGGCTCGAACTCACAAACTGTGAGATCATGACCTGAGCCAAAGTCGGATGCTCAACTGACTGAGCCACCCAGGTGCCCCTGGAAATAGGGTCTTTAAAAGAAGGTATTTTTTTAAATATTAAATATAATTTATTGTCAAATTGGTTTCCATACGACACCCAGGGCTCAGCCCAACAGGTGCCCTCCTCAATGCCCATCACCCGCTTTCTCCTGCCCCCCACCCCCATCAACCCTCAGTTTCTTCTCAGTTTTTAAGAGTCTCTCATGGTTTGCCTCCTTCCCTCTCCGTAACTCCCCCCCTCTTTTCCCTCCCCCATGGTCTTCCATTAAGTCTCTCAGGATCCACGTAAGAGTGAAAACATACGGTATCTGCCTTTCGTTGACTGGCTTATTTCACTTAGCAAAATACCCTCCAGTTCCATCCACGTTGCTGCGAATGGCAGGGTTTCATTCTTTCTCATTGCCAAGTAGTATTCCGTTGTATATATAAACCACATCTTCTAAAGGAAGGCCTTTAATTAAGGGAAATGAGGCCATCCGGTGCGCCCTAATCCAGTCTGGCTGGTGGCCTTATACGCAGGTGAGATTAGGACACAGACACACAGGAAGTGAGAGTCTGTGGCCTTTCGTCACGGCAGCCCCAGCAGGTGAGTGCAGACTGCCTCAGTGCATCAGGGGCTGGCTGGTGGAAATAGCAAAATCGGCTTCCTCCAGCTGGCATCCTCTTGCTGTCTTTGCACATGGCGTTCCCCTGTGCCCATGCCTCCCTGGTGTCCTTTCCTCTTCTTATGAAGACACCAGTCACACTGGATTCTAACCTGATCGCCTCTTGGAAGCCCCTGTCTCCAGATACAGTCCCGTTCTGAGGTTTTGGACAGTTAGGACGTCAACATAGGAATTTGGGGGGGGGGGCACACAGGTTAGCCCATAACACGGCCTAGCAAACGCTTACCCACCTCTGTGCAGCATGGATTGTTTAAATCAAGGCCTGGCTGGGCTCAAGAGGAGATCAGTGACGTGTGAAGCCGGGGCACGGCTCTGTGGTCATCCCCCTAATGGTAAGAGTTGCATAGACCCTGCCTCAGCCTCCCACAGATTCAGTAGCCATGGCTGGAACTGTGTCCTCTGTGGGTCATTCAGTCTGCAGCGAGGGCTTGGGGATGCAGGAGAGGCTGGGCAGTCCGCCTTCTGGATACTCCTCTCTAGGACCTGGTTCCCGCCGGTATAAGCTCCTGAATGGTGCTATAAACATAATCCATTTAGGCAAAGGAAATGTCTGACCATAGAGAGGCTTCTTGGAAATTCCATGAAATGCTTATGAAAACTAGAGATTACCAGTTCTGCTCTCCCATTTTCATTCTCTGGGTCTGGAGTGGGATGCAGATCTCTCTCTCTCTCTCTCTCTCTCTCTCTCTCTCTCCCTCTCGTTCTTTCTGTGTCTGTCTTTCTCTCAACAGCCATGTCATCTGGTTCTGCTATTCAGCCTAGTCTTGGGTGGAAACTAATGGATCTGAGACCCCCAAACCTACAATAGGGGTGTAAGACCCACTCATACGGTTGCACGGGTTGTGCACTGAACATGAGGGTCCAGAGCAGAAACCTTGAAAGTTCCACAGAATCCATAGGGTCACCCTCATGTATTCATCACTTTACAGTTCGCATTGCACTTAGGCTCTGTCATTTCCTAGCCCAAGAATAGCACGGGGGAGGAAAAAGTAAGGCAAAGTTTGAGTGGGACGATGTTGGAGTTGAGGGGTAGATTTAATTTCAGAGACTGGCCCTGTGGGGATAGATGGGTGGTAGATTAGAGACACGTCTGCCTGGTTGTGGTTCCAAATCCCAGGAAGCATCCACTATGGGACGCTTTGGGATAGGAAGGAAGAAAGGAAAAGTATAAGGAAATCAAAATGTGATTTCCTGGGGGAAGGCAGATAACAAGTTCCCAAACCAGGGAGATGTGGGCTTGTCTCCCAGTCCTGACATGTCATGAGGTTATGACACAGAGTAAGTTCCACCCACGCTGAATCTCAGCCATCTTGTAGTCCTACCTGCCTCACATATTTGTGGAAAGGATCAAATGAGACTATGTCCATAAGGCTCTTGTCACAGAGCCCAGTAGAGAACAAGTGCTTAATAAGCATCAGTAAGTGTAGCAATGATCACTCAAAAAGGCAGACTAGGGGAAGAGCTTTGGCCATTGGGTAATCAGTTGGCAAGACAGAGAAAATGATCTAGAAGTCCCATTAGCGTGGCTGGTGTCCACCACAAAGCCCCAGGGGAGGCTGAATGACGCAGCACCTGCCACGGGACAGAGGCCGACAGACTGCCACGGAAGGGCAGACACTATGCTTTGAAGGTCATCCCTATGCTTTGGTCCATAATAATGACTCCAGGTCCCAGTTACCAGTGATAACCTCCCATACCGGTCAAGGTTGCCTGAGATGACCCTGAGCCTGAAGAAGGAGGAGAGATTAAATTCAGCCTCAGCGTGGGGCTTTGGAGATATGGGTCTCAGAGATGGTCTGACCAGCTTCTCCAAGGGCTATAGGAAGGAGGTAGAGTTGCGCCCTTGACCTTGTCTTCATGGCTTGGGATTGCGAAGTCCATATATGACTGCAGCAAAGACAAGTTTGGATTTTCGGGGTTTGGTTCTGCCACAGGGCCTTTGCTCTTCTCACTGCTTGGACGTCACCTCCCCCAGATGTTTGGATGACTCATTCTCATTTCATTAGGTCTCTCCACACATGGCATTTCAAGATGTCCTGACCTGAATAAAATGGCACTCTCTCCCTTGTCTTATAGTCCCTTACTCTACTTGATAGGCTTATTGCTTCCTGACTACATGGCTTCAAGCTATGGATTGATCTCTCCCACTAAAATGTCAGACTCACGAGGGCAGAGACTTTGTTCCGTTCGTCACCGTACCCCCTGAGGCTTGTTAAATGCAGAACGAGGCATGAACGGTAAGGGCTTCTGCTCTTCAAGTCTCGCCACCCTCAGATTTATAAAAAGTCTTCCCAAAAGGGATAATGGAGAAAGTTTTGTCTATTCTCTCAGCTTTTTTCCACTTGTATGGACTTATTACATTTATAAAAATCATGTCATTTTGCATATACTGCTTGGTAAGCCTGCCTTTTCACTGCCTTTTCACTGACTTTTTCACTGCCATAAACTTTTTCCTGTAGCAATAAATAATATTTTTTAACATGGTCCGCGGTATACCGTTATCTGGATCCTTTACAGTTTATTTGATTTTTTTCTCAAGGAACTTTTTATTGTTTCGAGTGTTGCAGTTTCATTATTAAAGCTGTGTGTTAATTATCTAATGCTGTGTAACAAACTACCCCAAAACTTAGTGGCCTAAAGTTACGACGATTAGTACACATGCAGGAATCTAAGCATGGTTTAGCTGGGTCCTCTGGCTCTGGGTTGCTCAGAGAGTATCATCAAGGTGCTGGATGGGGCTGTGGTCTCATCTAAAGGCTCTGCCGGGGAGGGCCCACTTCCTAGATCATGCGTATGGTTGTTGGCAGTATTCAGTTCTTTGTGGGTTGGTGGTCTGAGTGCCTCATGACTTCACTGGCGGTTGGATGGGGTCGTCCCTTAGTCCCTTTCCGCGTGGACCTCTGCACAGGGCAGCTCATAGCCTGGTAGCTAACGTCATCAGAGCAAGCGAGAGGGCGAGAGGGAGATAGAGAGCGCCGGCAAGAGACATCACGGCATTTTGCCATGTTCCATTTGTGATGGAAGGAAGGCACCAAGTGCAGCCCACATCCAGGAGGGCAACATGTGGGTGTGAATACCGGAAGACTGAGTAATTGAAGTCGTGTCAGGAGATGGCTGCCACAGGCTGATGTGAGTCTCTGTATCTTTAGCTGGAGTTACCTGCACATCCACATACATAGTTGAGTGCATCTCTGATTGCTTTTCGGAATACGTTTTCCAGAAGAAGAATCATTAGGCTGGATCGTGCAGCTTTTTATTGCTGGATCAACTGTTACGTGTTTCATAAGCCTTTTGCTACGTAAAAGTGTATACAACACCTTTAAAAATAAAAAACGTAGGGAGGGCTGTAGGGCCGCCTGGGTGGCTCAGTGGGTTAAGCGTCCGACTTCGGCTCAGGTCATGATCTCGCGGTCTGTGAGTTCGAGCCCCGCGTCGGGCTCTGGGCTGACAGCTCGGAGCTCGGAGCCTGGAGCCTGCTTCCGATTCTGCGTCTCCCTCTCTCTCTGCCCCTCCCCGGCTAGCACTCTGTCTCTCTCTGTCTCGCAAATAAATAAACATTAAAAAAAATGTTACAGTCATTTATTCCTTTCCCCCCATTCAGGATTGTGTGAGCATGTTTTTTACACACACACTTGTCACCAGTGACTCTTATTCACTCCCAAGTTAATGGGTGAAACATATTTCACAAGAGTTTTTTCTTTTTTTTTTAGTTGCTGGAGATCGAACACATTTCAGAGGGGTGTCGAGTATTTGGATTCCTTTTTCTGTGCACCGTTAGGTCATACCTTTTGTGCATTTTCCTATCAGGACGTATGTAATTTTTTATTGAATTGTCAGAGGTCTGCATGTTCCTGTGACATAAATAATAATAGAATAAACATAAATGTTAAAAATATCCAGATATCCTAGTTCTGATTCAGAGTTTACAAACACTTTTTCACAGTCTGTAATGGGTCTTTAAGTTTTGTTTGTGGTGTTTTGATATATGTACTTTATTTAAAAATACTGAAGGTAATCAAATCTATTAATATATTCTTTTCTTTCTCTCTCTTTCTTTCTTTCTTTCTTTCTTTCTTTCTTTCTTTCTTGTTATGCAAAAAAGTCATCTATGCCGAGTTTGGTTACTTAGAGTATCTGTCATTATTTTTAGTTTCCTTCCTTCCTCCCTCTCTCCCTCCCTTCCTTCCTTCCTTCCTTCCTTCCTTCCTTCCTTCTTTCCTTCCTCCCTCCTTCCCTCCCTCCCTCCCTCCGTCCTTGCCCCCTCTCCTTCTTTCCTTTGCTTCTAACATTACAGTGCTTTAATCTATCATCTCTAATTCATTTTGTTTTATATATTCAATGTCTCCTCCTTTCTGCTTCTCTTTTTATCTTCTCACTATTACTATTTTTATATATGACTAGTGGCTTGACCATGAACTGAATGATTCTTCCTTCTCCTACTGATGGGAAATGCCATATTTATCATATTGTACATTTTTATGCCTATTGATCTTTTCCTGGGCTATCTTTACTCTTCTTTGGATCAAACTCTGCAATCTTGAACCAGTTCCTGCAGTGTTTTAAACAAGTGCGTTAATTTTTTCAAAATCAGAATTTATTCGCTTATCATCCATGAGCATAATATCACTACGTTATTATATTAGTAAATTAATCTATTAGTACGCTATCTTCTGACTGCTTCTTGATATTTTCCCAGTTATTCTGGGATGTTTCCTTTTAAAACCTAAGAATCGAGGGGCGCCTGGGTGGCTCAGTCGGTTGAGCGTCTGACATCAGCTCAGGTCATGACCTCACGGTCCGTGAGTTCGAGCCCCGCATCGGGCTCTATGCTGACGGCTCAGAGCCTGGAGCCTCCTTCCGATTCTGTGTCTCCCTGTCTCTGCCCCTCCCCCGTTCGTGCTCTGTCTCTCTGTGTCTCAAAAATAAACATTAAAAAAATGTAAAAAAAAAAACAAACCTTAAGGATTGCTTTGTTAAAGATATAAAAGTCATGTGACTGAAATTGTTTACCCCTAAAAAGTCAGGAGAGTTAATGTTTTTAACATATTATTCTTTCACACAGAAACATAGTAAGTCTCTGTTTTTTCAAGTTGACTTTTACGAACACCTGGTACATATTTGTAGCAATTTTTTATTGACCTTGAACATTCTGTGTCTGCGTTAGGATGACTATTTACATTCTGTTGCATCATAATATTGGGGAGACCACTTCCCTCTCTGAACTTCCTGTCCTCGTCTTTAAGCCCGACATATTCATTCTTCCCTGTCCCGGATGCCGTGGTGGTTAAAGGAGCTGGTAAATTTATTTATTTTATTTTTTAATGTTTATTTCTGTTTTGAGAGACAGAGAGAGAGCACAAGCAGGGGAAGGGCAGAGAGAGAGAGAGAGAGAGAGAAAGAGTGGGAGACACAGAATCCGAAGCAGGCTCCAGGCTCCCGGCTCCCAGCTGTCCGCGCAGAGCCTGACGCGGGGCTCGAACTCATGAACTGTGAGATCACGACCTGAGCCGAAGTCAGATGCTTAACCGACTGAGCCACCCAGGCGCTCCCTGAGCTGGTAAATTTAAAGCTCCCAGAGCAGGGCCCAGCACACCAGGTGTTCAACATGTGGTGGGAAAGGTTGTTGTGAATTTAAAAGAAACTGTAGAAAAGCCTTAGATACTCGTGATCGTGCTAGACCGTGAAGAAACTCCCTCTTCTGCACGACCACTTTCTATGCACCTGGTACCGTTAGCCTACAAATCTTTTGCGGTGAAGCGGTGAGACCGCAGAATAGCAGACAACAATCCAAGTCGGAATATTGTGGTTCGAACCCTTTTTGGCTCAGTCCTGCATCAGACGCTTACCAGCTCCTTATCGG
Source organism: Panthera pardus (assembly GCF_024362965.1). NCBI lineage: Eukaryota > Metazoa > Chordata > Mammalia > Carnivora > Felidae > Panthera > Panthera pardus. The sequence goes on from NW_026526980.1 coordinate 16,460,718, forward strand.
ATCAAAAGCTACTTGATTTCCGGCTGAGGTAGAAATACCTCTCATGTTCTGCCGTTAGGTATGGCTTGGCTGTTAAGAGTGAATCACGAATATTATAAATACAGGAGTAAACAGGTATTTACCTCCCAAGAAATATCGTAGCCATCGTGACTCAGAGATTCTATGTGATGCTTCTATGTGCCGGCTTCATCGGATGGAGCAGAAGGGAATAGAATGGGAAGCCTCAGATTATTCAATTTCTGCAAAAATCATAGTGGAAATGTCCCCAAATGTTGCCAACAATGCATTCTGTGACTGAGTCATTATGCAGAGAGATGAGCTGGGGGCCGAAGGACAGAATTAATATAATAAGTAATTCTGTCCCTTTGGCGATGTCTTCCTGCGTGAAATGATGATTTTATGTCTCACTTGTCCCTAGTTTGTACATTTCTCCTAACAAACAGTTCCACGGTGAGTGACTATTTATGTTTCAAGGCAACAGTATCGGCATAATGGGCTAGCCTCTGAATCTTTCTCTGCAAAGGTGCCGCATGGGCTCCCTGGGCAGCCCAAGAAAGCCTTCCAGTGGGGAATCGTGATCCTGTGGCGGGCTGTGGGTGTTGGGGTTTGGGATTTGGGGCCAGGCGGATCTTCGTTCAGGCACTTTCAGTGCGGCTTCCTGGCTTAGCTTCACGGCATCTGTTTTCTCGTTTGAGGATGGGGGATGCTCCCGACCGCTCCCGCCGGAAGGCGCACGGCACAGCGCTTGGAACATAGGTGGCGCTCAACAGAGGTTGACTGGGAGGGTGTTGCTTCTCCTTCCAGCCTCTGTGCTCCGGACATCACAAAGGTGAGCAGACAGGAGACGTGGGTCTGTCTCCTCGTCCCCCCCACCTCCCTGTGAAAGCTTGTTTCCATTCATTCAACGATATTTAGTACCTCCTTTGTTCCAAGCAGGGATGAGAAGACAAAATGACATCACATGTGCCTTTGATGGTCATTTTCATCCGATCGTCTCCGCACGCTTACGACACGCTCTACGTGAAACCAAGCAGGGGCATTTGCTAAGCATGCCACACTCCCTCCTTGCTTGTAAGGAGCCAGCGAGTTGGTCACTACTGTCCCTAGTTTACAGATTAAAAATACCTCCAGCGCCAAGACTTAAGTAAGTCCCCCAGGGTCATGCTGTGATAAATCAGAATTTAAACTTAGAACTCTGTGACAGCATAGCCTGAATTCTCAAACTCTGGGCTATATGGACTTGAATTAACCTAAGTTTCCCACAGTCCATCGAGGGGGTCTGGAGGGGCAGAGATGCAGAAAATACAACAGAATGTACAAAGCGCTCTGAGATCGTTGCGTAAAGTTCGGCGGGATCACAGACGATCGATGGGTTATTGTCTGAATATTAGTTGAATACAGCTGAGTCATCCGAGGGTTTGGGGGATGGCTTGACAAAGAGGATAAATGTCTGATTTGAGTCCTGGAAGACTAGTAGGACATTGCCACACAGATCTGGTTTTCAAGGTGCAGGGAATGGCCACTTGAGGGACACGGTGGCTTGAATAATCACAGGGTATGCCATGGGGAGATGCCAGGTACTTCACAGCTAAAGCAGAAATAGAAATGCAGGGGATGAGTGGGAGGGGTCCCCTGGAAGGAGGCTGTTGGGATTTATTGCCTGTCTGGGGTTTGCGGTCAATCCTAAGGGCAATGGAGACACGCGGGGGTGTCTTATAAGAGGGGTGACGTGATCTGCTTGGCGTTTTAGGACGATCACGCCTGCTGAGTGAACGGATGGCTCTAGATACACCAATGGCAGGTTGAGCCGATAGGTGAGACATAGTGAGAGTGTCCTGAGCTCAGACAATGGGACGGGGGAGGAGAGGATGAATTTGGGAGATTTAGGAGGAAGAACCCATAACTGTGAGCTTGAACATCTTTGTAGAGGGCGGAAGAGGGAGGGGAAAGAGGGTCAGGGAGGATACTAGGCTGGCTAAGGAGCTGACTTGGGCACCCTGGTGCCCTCCCCTCCACCCCCCCCCAACACCCAACTAGACACAAGCAAGCCTGGTTTGACACCTGTACATAGAATGCCAGGTATACCCAAAGTCCTTCAGTTTAAAAAGTACAGCAGAGACTGATTATTCCAGGGTCCTTTTGATCTGAAGGCAAATTTCATCATCCGGAAATCCACAGCGGGAAGTTGACAGCATCCCGAATGATGTAGACATTTTGTCTCTTTGATTCTCCAAGACAGATGTCTAGACCTAGGTGCCCGAGTCACCCTCCTCTTCCCCATTTCGGTCACTGTCTGTTTCCCAGGCAATTCACATCCTGCGGACCCTGGCATTTGAGGGCGTCCGGGATAAGGGCAGACGTCGCGATAAAGCCGCGAGCCCATCCCTGGGACCCTGCTGAGATGCTCCCATAACCCGTTAATTCAGCAGATGCTGTCGAGCACTGATGAGTTCCAAGGACTGTGTTGTGATGCTGGGGATACAGCCCCCCAAGTTCCTGACTTTGTGAATGGAATCTTCTAAAAGGGTGGGGAGGGTAGATGTTGCTCTTCCTAGTATAAAATAAAACGTGTCAGTGCTGAGGAGAGAAGCACAGAGCGACAAGACTCCACACTAATAAAGAAAACCCCTACCCAGTGAGGTCAGGACCGGCGCTCCGGAGACAATGCCAAGCACACTGAAATCTGACATGGGGGAGCCCTGGGCTTGGGGCCAGGCAGACCCAAGGCGAATCCAGGCTCCGTCCCTTGCTGCTGGATGACCTTGGCAAGTACCTACCCTCTCTGTGCCTGGATCTCTGGCTGGTAAATGGCGACCGAAACCGCCCTTCTTCCTAGAGATTTGTGAGCAGTTAATGAGATAATATAGCCCTACCTGGCAGGGTGCCTGACACAGTAACTGCTCAATAGTTGATGGTTTTTATCGACATGGACTTCTCAATTTGACTCGAGGTCAATTTCCTAAAAATCAAGCTCTCTAAAGCCAAGTCACCTAAAATCAAACTGTAAAAAAAAAAAAAAAAAAAAAAAAAAAAAAAAATCGATTACTGAACGGCCAATTTGCCACTGTTATTTGACGCAGAAAGGCAGCGTAACTGGTCCAAAATGGAAACACGAAAGGAAAATGTCACCTGCGTCTCTGCCTAGCAGCTGGCTTTCTCTTGCTTCCTCTTCGCAGCAGATGACTCCTAGAAAAATCTGGTTAGTATACTGGCTGGCTCTCCTTCCTCACCTCTGCCTGACTCACCTCCTCCAACCCGGTTCCCGCCTCCCACAACGTCCTAGAAAGTTCTCCACTTGGCTCCTCTGACCAAGAGTTCTTTCCATGCCTGACTGGAGTTGCTGCTTACAGCGTAACTGATGTGGAATATCGTCCACTTTCCCCTTCTGGAAAATTCTTTTTCCTTGGACTCTTTTCTCACCATGCTCCCCGACCCATTTCTCTTGCTTCCGTGAGTCTCCTTGTCAGGTTCTATCATTGTTATTATTTAGGGCAGGGGCCCACTTCCTTCCGACTGCCTCCCCATTCCCACTTGGAAACATTCTCCTCCACGGCTTTACTGATAGCCCCAAAGGTCCTTGTTCTAGAACAGATCTTTCTTCTGGGGCCCATTCGCATATGTCTAACTGACGCCTTGAGGTCACCTTTTGGGCATTTCGCAAGAACCCCAATATAGCCCAGGTCCCACCCCCTAAAAGCCAAGATCGTGGCCCGTATTTCTATCTCTCTCACATCTCCACTTACCCAACTGACCTCCCCCCACCCCCCAGAGTTCTCTGAATCTCATTGTACAACATCCGCTCCCTGCCCTCGGGGTTCGTGTCTGAAACCCAAGACTCACCTCCGACCCTGCTCCCGCTCATTACTCCCACACACCTAATCAACACATCTTGCACTTTCCTTCCAAACTTTGCCCCTTTTCCTTTTATTTTTTTAATTAAAAAGATTCTCCAAATGCTTATTTACTTTTGAGAGAGAGCACAAACGAGGGAGGGACAGACAGACAGGGGGGACAGAGGATCTGAAGAGGGCTCTGTGCTAACAGCAGTGAGCCTGATGGGGCTGCAACTCATGAACCAGGAGATCGTGACCTGAGCCGAAATCGAGTCAGTGGCTTAACCCACTGAGCCACCCAGGCGCCCTCTACAGAGAGCTTTTAAAAATGCACATCGAGGGGCGCCTGGTGGCTCAGTCGTTTAAGCGTCCGACTTCAACTCAGGTCACGATCTCGCGGTCCGTGAGTTCGAGCCCCGCGTCGGGCTCTGGGCTGACGGCTCAGAGCCTGGAGCCTGCTTCCAATTCTGTGTCTCCCTCTCTCTCTGCCCCTCCCCCGTTCATGCTCTGTCTCTCTCTGTCTCAAAAATAAATAAACTTTAAAAAAAATAAAAAAATAAAAATGCACATCGAATCAAGTGGCTTCCCCGCTTGGAATCCTTAACTGTCTTTGCGATAAAGACCCAAATCCTTAACATGGCTTGTCAGGCCCTGAGTAAATACATCGTGGCTTCTTTCGAAGTATTGCATGTAAATACATGCTAAATGGCTTCTCTCAGCCATCTAGCATGCCGATTCCCTTCTTCCTCATCTCCGACCACACTCCTCTTCGCCTACCTCACCGATGGTACCCGCCTCTGCTGCCGCCTTGGCACGAGGTCCTCTCTGAGCACGGACTCTTCTTCTGGATCTCCCGCCCAGCATCCAGGCCAGTTTCCCTACAACCTCTAGTGATCAGAGTAAATGTCACCTTCTCAGATTCTACGAGCTCCCTGATGGTGACCTCACATTTCACTGCCCCAGTAGTAAACAAGGACACGGATGACTGGTAGGTTAAATGTCGACGGTCGCCGAGTGCAGGGACCCGACCTGCCTTGCTCGCTGCTGCACCATAAGCGTGTTGGATAGCGTACTGGTACCAGCGTGGACGCTCAGTCAGTAGTCTTCGAACGAACAGGTAGACGAGTAAGTAAACCCGTGTTTCTTCCCATACTGTCCGAAACCGGAATAAAATAAGGAAGCGGAGATAGCCGGGCAGAGGACATCGTCCTGCGTGAAGGCCACTCATTTTCACTGCTGGAGTCTGGAGCAGACAGTGGTAATGCCCGGACATCCAGCCGTGAAGTCTGAGCCGACGAGGGAAGGGCTCTCAGAGTGATCAGAGACGGCAGACGGGATCCGACCCGTGTTTAAGCGTGTGCAGCAACTGGTTTTCACTGTGTGAGAATCAGTCCCGCTGCCTGATTTCATAAGGTTCCTGACGACAGCCCGCGCCTCCCTGGCCCTCTCTTGCACCTGCTGGGCTCCAATGAAATGGTAAATAAATAAATAAATAAATACATACATACATACATACATACATACATAAAAGACTTCCCTGACCGCCTCCTTCCGGTCTGGAAGTTAGGACCTTCCTGATCACACTGTGCACATCCTTCGGCGGGCGTGGATGCAAGGGTATCTCCCGCTGTGTATTTGCATTTCCACCTGCTCCCACTGATAATAATCATCCTGGCTGCGGTATGGGAAGGGAAATAACGCGCTGCGCACGAAATGCTTTCCTTCGTTATCGATTGGTCTTTGCGACAGCCCCGTAGCGGCGGGTATGCCATTTGCACGTGGGGAAACTGAGACTCCCTGACCTCAAGCGCCTTGCTCAGGGGTTCGCACATTCACAGACGCAGGAAGACTAGAATTGGAACCCAGGTTTGTGTCCGACGCGGAGGCATGGGGTTAGATGTTAACAAGGCGTGTTGGGGTTTGCCAGATTCCTTTGCTTCGTCTATTACAATTCTCGTCTGTTTTTCCTCCTTTATTCCGGTAAGATGGTAAATTATATTGATTGATTTTAGAATGTTAAACCAACCTTGTGTTTCTAGAAGAAACCCTGCTTATTTATCATGCATTATCCTTTTAATATATTTTTAAATCTAATTTGTTAATACTTTGTTATGGATTGTTGTGTCTCTGCTCATGAGGAATATTGGCTTGTAATTTCGTTTCTTCTAATGTCTTTGTCGGGTTTTGGTATCTGAGGAATTCTGGCTTCATTCCGGGAAGTGTTCATCCCTCTATTTTCTGAAAGAGGTTGAGGAAGATGGTTGTTATTTCTTCTTTTCACTTATATTTTAAGCATTAAGATGATATTGCTGTCCTCTTTGGTCAGAATAGGCTTTAGTGATTTGATCAGAAAAGCAGGGAGGGGCGCCTGGGTGGCTCAGTCAGTTAAGCATCCGACTTCGACTCAGGTCACGATCTCACAGTTCGTGGGCTCGAGCCCCGCGTCGGGCTCTGTGCTGACAGCTCAGAGCCTGGAGCCTGCTTCGGATTCTGTGTCTCCCTCTCTCTCTCTGCCACCCCTCTCCCCTGCTCATGCTCTATCTCTCTCTCTCAAAAATAAACATTAAAAAAAATAAAATCTTAAAAAAATAGTATAGGCAGGGAGACCTCTTAGGAATCTGCTGAAGTAATCTAGAAGACAGGTGATGGTTGCTTATTCTAGAATGGTAGTCATTTTCCAGACATATGCAGGAGGGTAAAGCAAGTAGGATTCCCTGCCAGATGTGATGGGGGTATACATTTAAAAAGATGACTTCTGGCGCGCCTGGGTGGCTCAGTTGGTTGAGCATCCAACTCTTGGTGTCTGCTCAGGTCGCGATCCTAGAGTCGTGGGATCGAGCCCCATGTTGGGCTCTGTGCTAAGCGTGGAGCCTGCTTGAGATTCTCTGTCTCTCCTGCCCCTCCCCCCTGCTCACTTTCTCTCTCTCTCTCTCTTTCTCTCTCTCTCTCAAAAAAAAAAAAAACCATGCAGAAGAAAGAAAAAAATAAAAGAATGAAACTTCCAAGACCTTTGGCCTTTGGAATGGGCAGGTTAGAGTTGCCTTCACGCCAGATGCGGAAGGTTGTGGCTGGAGCAGGATATGGGCACGTCAGGAGTTTAGCTTTGGCCATGGAGAGCGTGAGACGCCTTTTAGGCATCCTAGCAGAAATGCTGATTTAGGAGCCTGATGCCTAGGAGTGAATTCTGGGCTGGAGATACAAAATTGGGAGTTGCCAGGAACAGTCATGAGATTCGAAAGAAAGACCAAGGGAGTGTTTGTACATAGACAAGAGAGGAGGTCCAAGGACCAAGTCCTGTACCCCCTCACACTAAGAGATTAGGAAAAGTTGAAGAGCTTCAAAATCAGCTGAGAAAGAGTAACCAAGGAGGCAGGAGAAACACCGGGAGATTCAAGAGAAGAACGGGGCTCTGGGGGGACGGAACGAGGTACCACTCATCGTTCATGTGTAGTGAGACCAGGCATTCATCACAGGGGTTAGCCACTTGGAGGTCACTGGTGATTTGGCAAAGGGCAAGCTGGAGAGAGAAAGAGAAGAGAAAATGTAGAAAATTCTCTATTTTCCCACCAAAGAGACCAGAGAAATGGGATAGAAGCTGGCAGGAAAGGGGCATCCACGTGTTTTCCTTTGATAGAAGGAGTAACAGCGCCCACAGCAGTAAACACTGTTTCCCTACCCCCTTTGCTTGTGAATGGCCTTCGTGTTGTGCCTCAGACCACTTCCTATGGCAGACCCTGCCTTTCCAACATTTCTGGAATGATGCATCGTTCAGATTTGCTTCACCGGCGTATGGTTCCTGAGTCTCTGCGGCTCAGACTCGGGAAGCATCTGGTCTCTGTCCAGAGACCTTATGTCTCGGTAAGACCAGAATGTTCAGCCTAACCGAGAGACCCTTCTTTTGTTTCCTTATTGCAAGTAAGTATGTTCTGTTCTGAGAGGGAGAGAGAGAGAGAGAGAGAGGGAGAGAGAAGGGCAGAGAGAGAGAGGAACAGAGAGAATCCCAAGCAGGCTCCATGCTGTCCCTGCAGAGCCCTATATGGGGCTCGATCCCACGGGCCATGAGATCATGACCAGAGCCAAAATCAGGAGTCAGCCGCTGAGCTGACTGAGCCACTCCGTTGCCTCTGACTTAGTGAACTTCTAAATGTAAGGCGTATATTAGCTTTACTTCCTTTCCATAACCCCAGGAGCCTGCAATCCATTCAACAAGCTTTTTCTGCGTATTTACTCTGCTGGACCTATTGATAGGACCTAGCCATGAGGCAGTCACAGTTTGATGACGAGCTACATGTAATAGTCATGAAACCATAATTATAACCAATGTGGTATAATATCTGCGGATCCCAGGGACGGCCAAGAATGACTATGCAGGGACATGAGAGAAGTGATTTAATTTACTTGATCGAATGGATCAAGAAGATGTGTACATATACCAGGCAGAATATCACTCAGCCATAAAAAAGATGGCCATTTGCCAATCTGGCCGTTTGCAATGATGTGGATGGAGCCAGAGAGGAGAATGCTAAGCGAAATAAGTCTGTGTGAGAAAGAGACATACCATATGATTTCACCCATTGGTGGCATTTAAGAATCAAAACAAGTTGGGGTGCCCGGGTGGCCCATTTGGCTGAGCGTCCACCTCTGGGTTTCGGCTCAGGTCATGATCTCGCGGTTTGTGGGTTCGAGCCCGGTGTTGGGCTGTGTGCTTGTGGAAGCTGCTTCGGATTCTGTGTCTCCCTCTCTCTGCCTTTCCCCCGCTCATGCTCTCTCTCTCTCTCTCTCTCCCTCTTTCTCTTAAAATGAATTAAAAAAAAAAAGAAATAAAACAAGCAACCTAGGGGGAAAAAGAAAGAAGCAAACCAAGAAAGAGGCTCAACTGCAGAGAGCAAACTGATGGTTACCAGAGGGGAAGGAGGTGGAGGGATGGGGGAAATAGGTGATGGGGATTGAGGACAGCATTTGTATGAAGGTCATGGGGGGGGGGGATGGAAGTGCTGAATCATTAAATTCCACACCTGAAACTAATATTACACTGTATGTTAACTAACTGGAATTTAAATAAAAACTAAAAAAAAAAATTTAATTTTTTAATGTGAATATGGACTTTGAAACGTGTAAGATACTAGGATAGCCCATAATAAAAAAAACAATAACCGCGTGGTACATCTTTTCCTCCATTAACATGTTGTTTTAATTTTTTTAAGTTATCTCTGCACCCAGTGTGGGGGGTTGAACTCACAACTCTGAGATCTAGAGTCACGTACGTTACAGACTGAGCCAGCCAGGTGCCCCCCTTACCCCGACTTTTGTGTCTACTTTTAACCATATCATTCTTAGCTGACTTGGTGGTTACATCCATATTTTAAAATTATAATTTTAAAATTATAATCCATATATATAGATTATATATAATCTATATATATAATCTATATATATAATCTATATGTAAGAATCTATATATAATCTATATATATAATCTATATATAAGATTCTATAATCTCATTCTATTTTTTTAAATTTTATTTTACTGTTTATTTATCTTCGAGAGAGAGAGGGAGAGACAGAGCACGGGTTGGGGAGGGCCAGAGAGAGAGGGAGACCCAGAATCTGAAGCAGGCTCCAGGCTCTGACCTGTCAGCACAGTGCCCGACGCGGGGGCTCGAACTCCCGAACCACGAGATCATGACCCGAGCTAAAGTCAGATGATCAACTGACTGAGCCACCCAGGCTCCCATACTATTATTATTTTTATTTTTGACGTATCAACTTTACACATTGTCACTGACTTCCTATTGTGTACATGGTTAAGTTAGCTTTCGCTGCTCTGGGCAATTCTGCCAGCCCGTCCTGCCCTTTCAAACAGGATACTCGAAATGCGTTTCCTAAAAATGCCTTCGATAAGCCATGGGGAGACTGTTAGTTGTTTGAGGTTGGATGTGAAACCGGGTAGGCGTTTTCGAGGACAGAGCCGAGCCAGGTGGCAGAAGGAGGGGCACCCCAGATGGATGATAAGTCACATAAAATGATGAGAGGGCGAGGGGAGGATTTCAGACACATAGTGCTTATGGTGCCTAAGCTGTACAGGCCTAAAGCATAATTGCAAGTTGTCTACCGAATTATCCGGGGCACTGTGTGTGGACAGAGGAAGCCCAGGAAATAAAAAAGCAGTAGGTTAGGACAAGTCAATCCTAGACTTGTCACAAAAGCCATTTCTGTCACCCATATAGTCTCATCAGTGAAAACAAGAGGCCCAAAGCATTTTGCATGGAAAGATATTTCCGCAGCCAGACATGAAATGTTTTAAAATGTCACAACCTTTTTAGCTACTTTCATATTTTAGAAACCAAATAGGAAGAGGTATTTTTCAATTAAGTCCTGTCTGGAGTAAATTTGTAAATGGAAAGGCTGCGCGAAAAAAAGAAATTATACTTTGCCATTGTTTGGGCTGAGAATTTAATTAAAAGAACATCGGATTGCTACAATTTTCACTTTCCTTCTTGTATCAATTGCTACATATCAGATTAAATTTTAACCAACATATCAGAGCATTTAGTTAGAACATGTCAGTACGCTAGGAATTTACAGGTGCCACCGTGCAGTAAACCTCACCAAAACCGTCTGAGATCAGTTTAATTATCATTCGGTGTCATACTTACAGAGAGGAAGGCTCAAGGGGCTGAAGTCACTTGCTTGATGCCATTTCTAGAACAACAGCAACCATTTAGGTTTTTAGCAATTACTCTGTGTCTTGCCTTTGTCAGCTGTTTCACTCATACTATCTCATTTAATCCTGCCTTCCCTATAGATGGTTTTATGTCCCCATTTTGTAGATGAGGAAACCGAGCCGTCTGGGTTGGAGTTTCGTAAATTTCCCACACCTGTTAGTCGAGCTAGGACGCTCATCTTAACCCAGCCTTATTTCTTAACCAGCACTTCGAAATCTCTAGCACATTCCCACTTTGCCAGCCACTGGTCCAGCTATCCTTAGTACGACCCTGATCGCGAGGGCAAAAGCTTGTTAGTCTTTGGATCCCTCCTCGGTGTGGCAAGTGCCTGTAAGGATGCCTTCCAGCGATATGGACAGAAAACATGGCCGCAACTGAGTTTTTCCTGGGTGTGCTTGTAACCCCTCCTGCTGACGACCACCTTGACGGGAGCATTGGCATCTAAAATCATCCGCTTCCCAGGAATTGTGGTGAAAGTGCTGGAAGAGAAGGGAAGGCCGAAATCCACCCACGTGCTGGGATCCAGAATACAGCCGACCCTGGAACAACATAGGTTTGAACTGCCCGGGTCCACCTGCGTGTGGATTTTTTTTTTTATAAAAACTCTACAGTAATGTAAATGTATGTCGTCTTCTTTATGATTTTCTTTATATATGTGTGTGTGTGTATGTGTATATACACATGTATATATATATGTGTATATATATTCATATATATTCATATATATATGTGTATATATATTCATATATATATTCATATATTCATATATATTCATATATATTCATATATATATGTGTATATATATTCATATATACATATATATTCAGAGGAGAATCCCAAGGAGGCTCCAGACCATTAGCATGGAGCCCAACGCAGGGTTTGATCCCATGAACCACGAGATCATGACCTGAGCCAAAACCAAGAGTCTGACACTCAATCAACGGAGCCACCTAGATGCCCCCTTATGATTGTCTTACTAAAATTTTCCTTTCTCTTACTCGCTTTATTGTAAGAATGTAGTATACTACATATAACCTACAAAACACGTGTTAATCAACTGTTGCTGGCAGGACTTCAGGTCAACCGCAGACGCTTAGTGGTTGAGTTTTGGGGGAGTCCAAAGTGGTATGCAGATTTTCGACTGTGTGTATGTGCCCCTAAACCCACATTTTCAAGGGCCAGTTGTATCCTGAAACGTGTCTGCCCAAGCATATTTTATAGAATCCTGAAGTGATCGGTTTTCAGAATAGGAAGAGACCGCAGAGGCCATCTTGCTCCTTCCTTTCCTTTCCCACAGAAGAAGGTTCCTCTCTGTGACATCGCTGGTAAGAGGTCACAAGCACCTGCCTGAATACCTTCCCAAGTCCCATGTTGCAGAATCCTGCCGCTTAACTGTAATTGCTACTCATGCGTCTGTATTGCTGACCTTTAAACTTACATAGAAGTCTGCTCACTTTTTCACTCGTTATATTCATTGAGTCACCTGCCTCTGTCGCGCACCTGCTATGTGTCGGCTGGCATCATGGGAGGAAAATGATTCAGGTGGCTGAGCAAACGTGTCCCAGAGCCCTAAAGCAGAAGGAAGATTTCATAGTTCTTAGAGAATGGAAAGTAGTCCAGTATGAGTGGACAAGAGATTGTCTTACAGACAAGTGTGAAGAGCAGCCTGGAACATTCTATGCCTGATAGCAATAACTTGCCTAGAATCATAGGGACGTATTGAAAGGACAAGGAGTGAGCCTGCCCCTGGCCAGATGAGGGACGATTTGATTGTCGAGATAAATAATGATAGAAATAAATTCTAGCCCATGAAATGAAATAGAAATCAGCACTTCAATTATGTCATAGACTGAAGAATAAAGACGGAAATAAACACTGGAGGAAGGGTAGCCCCTTCCTACAGAAGAATGCCACTGGAAAATGTAGGAGCAGTTGTGGCATTAGAAAGCTTTCAGTGGACTACGAAATTAGTGGGTGAACAGTTTTATGGGGAGCAACATATTTCTACATCTTATCAGAAGGTACTTATTAATAACAAAAGGGGAATGAGAAACTGTATAGTGGAGAAGCTTAGTGATGACATATTAACTAGTTGGTCCAGGTCAGTTTCGCAGATAATCTGGGCAACCTGACATCATGGGCCTCTTGACGTGATGCACTGAGAAGAACACAACATCCTCACTATGGACTCCTGCCAGTACTTTTTTTTTTAATGTCTTAAAAAAATTTTTTTGAATATTTCCTTATTTTTGAAAAAGAGAGAGACAGAGCATGAACAGGGGAGGGTCAGAGAGAGAGACACAGAATCTGAAACAGGCTCCAGGCTCTGAGCTGTCAGCACAGAGCCCGACGTGGGGCTTGAACTCACGAGCCGTGAGATCATGACCCGAGCTGAAGTAGGACACTTAACTGACTGAGCCACCCAGGGACCCCATTTAAAAATTTTTTTTAATGTTTATTTATTTTTGAGAGAGAGACAGACAGAGCACGAGCGTGGGAGGAGCAGAGAGAAGGAGACAGAATCTAAAGCAGGCTCTAGGCTCTGAGCTGATAGCACAGAGAGCCCAACGCAGGGCTCAAACTCACGAACCGTAAGAACCAAAATCAAGAGTTGGACGCTTAACCAACTGAGCCACCCAGACACCCACTTTTTTTTTGATGTTTAAGAAAAAATTTTTTTATCTGACAGCACTCTTAACTAAATCCAGTCATGAGGAAACATCAGGAAACCTTGCACTGAAACACATTCTACAGAATAACTTGCCTGCACTCTTCAAAAATGCCAAGGCCAAATAAGGACCAAAGAAAGGGACGGAGCTGCTCGTGATGAAAGGGACACTGAACGAGACGTGACACCTGAAGGCCATGCGTGATGCTGGATTGGATCCTGGGCTGGAAAATAAAAATAGCTTAAAAGGATATTATTAACGCCATTGGCAAATTTTGAATATGGCTTGCGGATGAGATAATAATATTGAATCGGTGTTAAAATTTCTGATTTTGATGATCTGTTATGTAAGAGAATGTTCTTGTTCTTAGAGATCCACACTGAAAATGCACATTATGTCTCAGAAAAAAATATCTGTATGTCTATCATCCATCTGTCTGTCTCTATCTATCTATCTATCTATCTATCATCTATCTGTCTATCTAGTCATCTGCCTATCTATCTATCTGTCTATCAAAAATGATGAATCAAATGGGAAAAATGGAAATAATTGAGGAAAGAGAGGGAAGAATATGAGAGTTCCATGTATCATTCTGGCAACTTCTCTATAAATTTTCAATTATACCGAAACACACAAGATCAAGATTAGCTGGAGAGCTTGCCAGAGTCCGATGCAGAGATCATGCAGGTTCTCATACAGCATCTTATTGATTGGGAAACTCATGGAAGTTTCCATAGTGGAGGTGGAAAAGGCTGGATGTTGAGTGACTAATCAAGCGTGGGAAGTGAGGCGGGGGAAGGAGTGTGCTTCGAACGAGTGTGTGGATGGCACTTCTCACCGAATAGAACTAACCGGTTTGCCAGACTCCTCTTGACCTGTGACAGTTGGCTCTGCCTTTCACAAAGAGGGGTAGCCAGACTTGATGCTGTGTGTTAAAATCTGGTTCTTAGCGTCTGAACATCTTCATTTCTCTCTCTTAAGGGACCCATTTTCCCATGTATCCACCTAGCCATTGAATCCTCTTAATGTTTGTAACCGTCCTTCCCCCAAATCACAGGAATTCATTCTCTCCTCTGTATCTCTAGGACCACTATTTTGGCCAAAATGTTCGTTATCTATGTTCCAGACTTTCTAATTTTTTTCATACCTTCACTTTATCTCTTCCCGCCTCGCCTGTAAATCTGGGTAGGTTTTGCTCACCTTGGAAGGACCCCCAATCCTGATAGAATTGAATTCAGGCTTTTTGTCTTGGCGTATAAAGGCTCCCACCACGCCGCCCCTCCCCCTTTCCGCCGTCCCCTCTTGCTTTTTCCGAACACTATACGAATAAAGCGTAGCGCCTGAGAGCACCGGGTTTGAATCCCACCCCTGACCCATTAACCACTGTGCCCCTTCGTACAAGGTCTTTCTTTTCAGTCTGAGAGTCTGTTTCCTCCTTTAGAAAATGGGAACGACAACGTTAGCGCGTTTGTAATGTTGTTATAAGGATTAATCGAGAGGATGTTGGTAAAGTGCTTAGCATATTGCTTGGTGCGTGGCAGTTGCCACACTCAAAATGCCTGGAGCTTCTCCATCCTCTTCAGATACTTATCAGTGCTAATTTCCTCTACTGGGTGTTGGCGATTGCACCTACCCAACAAATTCTATTCTTCTGCGGAGGCTCAGATCAAATGCCATCTCATTAGGGAAGCCTTCCAGAATCCCTAGGCTCCAAGTAATGTCCACAGAGGAGTGGTAGCATTATTATCTTATCAATTCAACAAATATTTCTCGGGGACATGCTTGTGTGCCGGCAACTATTATGACCCTGGAGACAGACCAGCGAAAGGAGTTCGTGGCCCCCTCTGGAGCACACATTCAGGTGTGGAGGGGCAGGGAAGGAAAGGAGAAAACAGAGGAACGCACAAGGTATTTGGAGAGAGTGTAAGTTTCATTACGCTGCCAGGAATTAGAGAGAAGGGTGTGAAGGCCAATGACCTGGCATGGTGGCCATGGCACAGAAGGCAATCAGGGAAGAATCCTTTGAGTGTGTAAAGAAGCCGAGACCCGAGTACGGAGAGGGAAGCATGGGACTAGCCAGAGGAAGGACATTGCTGGAAGATGCAAAATGAGCGAATGCAATGAATCTGGGTGTGTGTTGACCTGGGAACCCCTGGGATTGGAGTAGACTAAACGAAGGCTAGAGAGAGACAGATGAGTTTGTAGACTCATTTCCGGTTTGTAATCCACTCAAGCACTAGATGATGCAGGACCTGGGAGGCATGACTGAGTTCCAGATACACAAGGACTAAGTGGCCCCTGTGTTCCATCCTCTAATAGGACAATCTCTACGGGAAACGGGGAGAGGCATTCTGGTCTGTGACTGGAGACCTTTGGAGAAACGTCTCTTCAAGTCCTTTGGCCGTCTTGTAAATTGAGTTGTTTGGCTCTTTGTTGTGGAGTTGTAAGCGTTCTTTATACATTCTAGATATTAAACCCTGAGGCAGGTCCATTAAGGTTATCTTCTAAATATATTGCCGCTATGGTTAATAACAGTAATAGAACTGTAACTCAGGAAAGAAAATGTCAACCAAAGTGTACTGAGGTTGTCAAAAGCATTGCCATTTGCTTTAGCTGCAAATGGAAATATATACTTGATTTGAAGAGTGCCATATTGAAAGTTACTTATTTTGCAATTAAGTATCTGAGAGTCATAGAGTCAGTCAAGGAAAGAGTCAAAGAAAAAACAGTTTCTGGGATTTATCTTTAAAAATGAAGATGTTCCGTTGTATGGGTATACAACAATTTGTTTCTCCGTCCATCTATTGGCGGACATTTGGGCTGTTTCCCCACATTGGGTATTACGAATAACATTAGCCTAAAAATTAACGTGAAGTTCCTGTGTGGGCATATGTTTTCATTTCTCTTGGGAATATACTCAGGAATGAAAGGGCTGGGTCACATAGTTAAACGTATGCTAATGGTTTTGAGGAGCTAACAAACTGTTTTCTCTGCACATTTAATATTCCCACCAGCGATGTACAAAGGTTCCCATTTCTTCACATCCTCATAAACGCTTCCTAGTTTCTAATTTTTTTTTTAAATTAAAGACATCATGGTTGGTGTGAAGTCGTACCTCATTGTGCTTGATTTGTGTTTCTTAATCAATGGCCTTTGAACCGCCTCTCATGCCCTTATTGGCCATTCATGGATCTTTGGAGAAACGTCTGTTCAAGTCCTTCGCCCATTTTTAAAGTTGGGCTGTTTGTCTTTTTGTTGTTGGGTTGTAGGAGTTCCTTATATATTCTAGAGAATAAACCCTTAGGCAGGTCCATGGGGAGAAGGTGGCTGAGAAGGGACCAGGGGGATGAGGGCAGGGAAGAGTGGGGAGTGGTTACCTAATGAGTATAGGATGTTTGCATGGGTGATGAAAATGTTTTGAAAGTGAGAACTGGCAGTTGCCCAACATTGTGGACATGCTAATTACCACTGGATCGCACACTCTGAAGAGGTTAATTGAGGGGCTTCTGGGTAGCTCTGTCGGTGAAGCGTAGGACTTCAGCTCAGGTCAAGCTCTCACGGTTTCTGAGTTTGAGCCCTGCATCAGGCTTCGTGCTGACAGCTTGGAGCCTGCTTGGGATTCTCTCTCTCCTTCTCTCTGCTCCTCCGCCACTCTCTCTGCCTCTCAAGATAAATAAACTAAAAAAAAAAAGGTTAATTGCATATGATATGAATTTTACCTTAATAAAAAACTTCATATAAAAATGAAAAGAAACACCTTTCATAGATGGGGGAAGGGTTCAATAAACGATCAAGGAGATTTGTACACATTGCATTTTCCTGTAAGATGAGATCGTTGGCTTTTGATAAATTGGTTGACTGAGTGATTCAGCTTTATTTTCCCTCATGCAAAAAAATTTATTCACTACTTAAGTCTTACCTGTAGGAACCACAGATGCATAGAGCTTCGTACTTTCTAATCTGCAACATTCTGTTCATTCCTTTCTTTTTTAAAGACTTTATTTATGTATAATTTTTTAAATGTGTATTGATTTTTTTTTAATATATGAAATTTACTGTCAAATTGGTTTCCATACAACACCCAGTGCTCATCCCAAAAGGTGCCCTCCTCAATACCCATGTGTATTGATTTTTGAGAGAGAGACAGAGCGCGTGTGTGTGCGCGCATGCACATGAGCGGGGGAGGGGCAGAGAGAGAGAGGGGGACACAGAATCTGAAGCAGGTTCCAGGCTCTGAGCTGTCAGCACAGAGCCCGACGCGGGCTCGAAATCATGAACCGTGAGATCATGACCTGACATGAGCCGAAGTTGGACGCTTAACTGACTGAGCCACCCAGGCGCCCCTAAAGATTTTATTTTTAAGTCGTCTCTACGCCCAGTGTGGGACTCGAACTTACAACCCCAAGATCGGGAGTCACACGCTCCACCAGCGGAGCTAGCCAGGCACCCCTCTGTTTGTTCCTGTAGACCCAACTCAAATTAGGCTGGAAAGCAGTTCCTGAGCAGAATCCACAGCTTGCTGTGTACCCAGACTCTTCAGAACTAAATACGTTGACTTCAGGTATGAATCGTGTGTCCGGCTCAGAATAATTGGTGTTGACTAATGCAGCAGAGAGACTTGAAATCTTGGCGTTTCAGCCCACCCAAGGCTTACCACTTGCTCTCTTTAAAGCTGATTCAGTTTCAAAAAAACAAAACAAAACAAAACAAAACAAAACAAAACACAAAACAAAGCAAAACGAAAGGGTGATGGATGGATTGAATGATGGGCAGAGGATTTAGAGGATTGATATGTGATTAGGCAGGTATAATAAGGTGTTAATGATTGAATCGAGGTGATGGGTGTATGCGTGTTCACTGTAGAATTCTTCCAACGTTGTGTGTTTTTGAAGAATGCCATAATAAATTGTTGGGGGAAATGTCATTTGGGTCAAGTGGCCTTCCACTGTGATGGTGCTACACCAGGTATAGCATGTAGACCCCGGATACAGAACACTAGGGAAAGAGAGGCATTAAGCCACAGAGTGTCCTGTGGATGGACATATAAAACAGAAGCTCTTTTCAGAACATAGGCTGGTCCAGGAAAGGCCATTTGAGCTGAGTGCAGTTGGGTCCCAGGGGAGGTCCCAGGGGAAGAATCTTCCCATATCCCTTGCACAGGCAGAGATGCCTTAAAATTGAGGGACAGTAGGGTGGCTCGAAGGAAGTAAAAGGATTTCAGTGTGACTGGGGGCAGTGCAAGGGACAGAACGCGAGGACAAAGAAGCAAAGAGACGTTGGCTCACCCAGGGTTTTCTAGGCCACCTTAAAATTCTGCAGCACCCGGGCCCTCTTTTTATTGCTAACCCAAACCGTCTTACGAGCCTTCTGAGTGTTCTTACACCCAAGGCATCAGAGATGTAAGCCTGTCCTGTACTAAAAACCAGTGTCTTTCACACCCACTGTTTCTCCCAAATGTCTCTGGCAGTAGCTGTGTCTGGGCTCCATCCAGCTCTCCTGGCAGGAGACAGAAACACACAGCCTTTCCAGCCTGGGCCCAGAACATGCCTACTTCCCTTCAGAGAGCGTCGCTGCTGGAGACATCTAATTTTACAGATCATGGTTTTGGAGGAAAAATACGTCCCCCCAGAAGCGAGTGGGAAATCATTCACTTCTGGCGAGGTGGAAATGTCAAGACAGATGGGTCGGGCCCCAGACTGAGTGCCTGGGCAGTCCACCCACAGAGCCGGAAAATCCAACGCTTTCTTGTCCCGAGCCTGTCTTCCCATCTTGCAGAGCGGGAAGTCGGCAAGCCCTCACCGTTGGAATCTGTCTCACCTCTGAGGCATTTCTCATGCTTTCTCTGCCTGCCCTTCACCCCCACTCCCCCAGGATAACTCCTCCATAAACTTCGGCTTCAATGTCACCTCTCTGGAACCTTCCCTGAACCCAAGGTGACTCAGGTGACCCTACCCTGTGCTTCTGGGGTGTATTTTAAGCTCACCCAGGAGCCCCTGAGTTAATATCCTATTACTCCACTGAACTAGATAACTTCGTTGTTCAACTTTGTTGAACCGTACTGTGCATTGTTGCGTGTTTAGCAGTGTCCCCGGCCTCTGAATGCCCGTGGTCCCTCCCGGCCCAGGTTGTGGAAAGCAAAATTGTCCTCAGACACGGCTCAGTGCCCCCGGGGGCCGGTGGTGCAGAATTGCCCGTGGTTCAGAACCACGGACAGCACCAGCCTACTGAAAGAATGCGCGTTATTATAGCGCACATCGGTTGATGCTGCTTACCTAGGATCTGTTTTCTCTTCTTTAAGTAAAACAAAAACAACTGACCACCACCGCCGCCGCCGCCACTATCAAAAAACGGACAAAAAGGGGCACCTGGGTGGCTCAGTCGGTTAAGCGTCCGACTTCAGCTCAGGTCACGATCTCGCAGTCCGTGGGTTCGGGCCCCGCATCGGGCTCTGCTCGGATGGCTCGGAGCCTGGAGCCTGCTTCTGATTCTGTGTCTCCCTCTCTCTCTGCCTCTCCCCCGTTCATGCTCTGTCTCTCTCTGTCTCAAAAATAAATAAAACGTTAAAAAAATAAAAAAAAAAAACGGACAAAAAAATAAAACACTAGTCTGATTTTCCTCTTGCTAATGATTTCGCACCCTTTCCCCGGGGATATTTGGCTTAAGTGGGGTTGACGACACCACTCGGGAGCAGAAGCCCACTGTCTGCCAGAGGTTCGGAGAAAACTGTAGGCCTAGAGCTATTGGCAACCACGCTGTCAACGTGAGGAAGAAGTTCACCTGAAGTGGGTCTAATGCAGAGGAAAGCAGTTGTGACGTGGTCGTATTTCTGAAGACGTTGCCTACGCCTTTGGAGGAAGCCTGATGCAAAACTTAATTAACCCTGTGCTTGGAGTCACCTGAACACAGAAAGTTCCTTCTGGCCACAGTCAGAGCTGTTCTCCATCTGTTGCAGCTGGAAAGAGCCTTGGCTTTTTCACTGAAAATGTCCAGCTTCTGAGTTCTTCCTCAGAGTAAATAAAATGGAAGTCTGGTCTCGTTTTCACAACCCGACTTTGCCCATTTTTTGAAAGCATCGGAACAGGTGAGTCTGCCCCGGTCTGAGCTCCCTGACCTCTGGTCTTCCAACTGTGTGTCTCCATTTTCCGCAATTCTCCCAGAATGATCTTTGTAAAGGCCAGAGCTATTCTTGCATCCTGTCTGTTTTATAGCATTTGATAGCTCCCATTATCTACTGGGTAAGTGCACCAAAAGGGCTCTAGCATTCCTGCTGTGGGGGTTGGGGGAGCTGCTTGTCCCCAGATGGATGATCCAGCTTCAGACTTTCGCTGGATGCATTTCCCTCAGTGACGTGATGAATGACCAGGAGCCAAGGCGGTGGTTCCCCTGCCTGTCACCTGCACACGACCCTGCCTCCATTGGACGGAAGGAGGCCCCTTATGGTCCCCTCCATCAGCCCAGTAAAGACCATCTATGTCCAGCCTGGGAAGCCAACCACTGTGAGGACTGTGAGCGGAATTTGCCTGGTGCCCGTCTGTCCTGCTGGTCCGGCGATCACCTCTGGGCCCCAGAGCATCCCGGGAAGATCTCGTTTACAAGCCTTGCCACTCAGAACCGTGATTATTTGATGACCTTCTGCCTCCGGCACCAAATTTTGCCCACCCCACTGGCAGGGTCCCTATCGTATTATTTTCTGTTCAGTGCCTTGTTCGGCGTCTGGAACACGGCTCAGTCATGCCCGTTTGTGCCGTGGAAGAAAATACCAGAAGGATGAATGAGTGCCGTTTGGAAATAATAATCCTGATACAGGCAGATCCAGATTCAAATCTTGACTACCTCACTTGTGGGCTGTGTCCTTCTGCATAAGTTTGTCAGCTTCTTAGATTCTATTTCTCTGCTTTTTAAAATGGAGATATTGTATCTTGCGGGTCTGTTATGAGAGTGGGGATTTGAAGGTGTGTGTATTCAAAAGGTGTTGGTCAGGTTTGGCCCCAGAACAGGCATTCTCTAGTGTAGTTCGTCTGTTTTGTTTTGTTTTGTTTGCAAATCGCCCTGTGTGAAGCATGGTATTAGGGGTTTTCATAATTTGTCTCATATAAACGTCATCCCTCCTTATCCCCACTCAGAGACACGTGTTCTAGTTCCCATGTTCCAGAAGAAAGGCACACAGAGGTGAAGAGACAGCCCATAGTCGCCCACTTGGCAGGTGGAAGGGTCAGGGCTTGAATGTAGGACGTTAAAGCAGTGTCGAGGGCTTTCTCTCTCATCAGAATTTTCCAGAGCACACACTCATGCTTCTGTCACTGGATAAACTGAGTTTATGGCCACCACATTTATTGTAGTAATTGTGTATTTATTTTAATGTGTTTCAGGAAAAAAAAATATGTTAAGTGACCCAGCAAACATGTGGTTCATGGATCTTGAGCTGAGTAAGAGACTTAAGAGAGATATATGGGTAAAAAGGGAAAAAAACGGTTATTCAGATTAGGGAAAATATAACCAGATTGTAGCAGCAGTTGGGTTGAATGATTAAGAGACAGGCTGTACCTCCTGGAGCCTATTTCCCATTCTGTGTCTCCCTCTCCCTCTCTGCCCTTGCCCAGCTCTCGCTCTGTTTCTCTCTCTCTCAACATAAATAAAAACATTAAAAAAAGAGACAGGCTCTCTACCCCTTCTCAGCCCTGTGACCTTAGACAAGTTATTTAAGCTCTGTCCCTGGTTTCTTTATTTGAGAATGGGAAAGGTAGCATAGAGAATTGTAGTGACTTAAAATGAGCTAATACATGGTAACCACTTAATACGCATCCAGTAAGTGGCATTACTATGATTGCATAAATATTACGATATTAGTAATCATATCGTTGGGGCACCTGGGTGGCTCAATCGGTTGAGCGTTCGACTCTTGATTTCGGCTCATGTCATGATCCCAGGGTTGTGGGATCAAGCCCCGTGTCATCATGGAGCCCGCTTAAGATTCTCTCTGTCTCTGTCTCTCTCTCTCTCCCCTTTGCTCCTCTCCCCCTTTCATGCTTAGGGAGTGCCCTCTGCCAGAAAGGAGTATTGGCCTCATCCAAACGAGCTGGTGAAACATCTCCATGGGGCCCTCGGTGCCCACACCAAGCGGCTGCATGGAGAAAGTCTGGCCACGGGTGGCTTGTATTCTTTGTCTCCAATGGGTAGAGCTTTAACTTCAGACATGGTGTCCCGCTCCCCGCATGTCCTTGCCAACATGAGGAGTCACTCAACTTGTATTTACTTCGGTCCTGGCTTTTTAAACTGGGATTCATAATTGTCCCGCTCTTTTTGCAACATCTCAGACACAAAGAACTTAGCGTTGAGCCTAACGTACATCAGTCAGTTCTCAGTAAGTCTGTTTGTCATATTTATTGTGGATTTTACACTCGTCATCGTTGTCACTTGGACAGAGAAGTGGACAGTAATGAAATACGGGACACGGAGGTTCCTCCTCAGTAGGATCCAAAGAAATCTAACGAGTCAACTTTGTGGCCTGCATGGATGTGTGTTTGAATGTCTGTGTGTGTGTGTGTGTGTGTGCGTGCATGTGTGGGCACAACATACACATGCATTTAAATACATTTTAAATGCTAAAATACATTTTAAATAATATATAAATAGCAATGCAAGTCAGTAGTCTCTTTTTGGACAGCAAAGTTAAAAACATATACCTAGAGGGGTTCCTGGGTGGCTCAGTCCGTTAAGTGTCCTACTTCAGCTCAGGTCATGATCTCATGGCTCATGAGTTCAAGCCCCACGTCGGACTCTGTGCTGACAGCTCAGAGCCTGGAGCCGGCTTCGGATTCCGTGTCTCCCTCTCTCTCTGCCTTTCCCCTACTTGCACTCTGTCTCTCTCTCCTTCAAAAATAAATAAACATTAAAAAAATTTTTAAAAAACACAAATATATATCCATACAAATCTATATACACACACGCAAATATACTCATATACACTTATGCATGTACATATGTCCTTGGAAAATTCTGTAGATGTAATTCAAGAAAAGAAAAAAAATCTATGTACAGATATTTTCACTACAATGCTATCTGTAACGGTCATCTCCTTCTCTTCTGGTTCATGAACCCCCTCGGGTCCAGCTGATAAACCCCTCACTCTACCTCACTGTGGAGAAAAGCCCCCAAAGAGAACATTACATAAATCAGCTGGTTTTGCCTCGCGGAGGTGTGTGTGTGTATGGGGGGGGGGGGGCGGGGGTGTCTCCTTTTCCTATGCATTAAATAGAGGGAGATTTCATCTGTGTTTTAGAGATCCCTGACAATCTCATGGCCATGAGGAGGCCAGCACCGTGTCTGGGAAGGCTGTCTCTTGAGGTGAAGTTATTTAGAAATGAATTCCAAGAACTGGTGGGAGGCAAGGGAGTCTGTGTTCTGTCGCCCTCCCCAGCGCTAAATGGTGATAGGACTGTGGCCCTTATTCTTTTGCCATCTGGAAAGACCTGCAGAGCCAAAGGTCCTGAGGCACATGTCACGAGATAAGGAAGCTGCCAGCGAATTGGAAAACCGGGCACTGATAGAATGGAGACCGTAGCTTGAGAGGTGCTGAAGGGAAAGGATTTGGGTGAGTTATAAGGATAGTTGAGTAGTTAGGGTAAGGCGAGGCTGCTGCATCAGAGAGGCTCCAAATTAAGGTGCCTTCAACAAAATGTTGAGTTTCGTTTTTCTCTCACAGAGCAGCCCAGGTGGTCACCAGGCTGGGCCGCGGCTGTGCTGCCTTTCAACATGAAGGCTCCTCTTGTGGTCCACATCCGCTGCCCCATTTTCCTCCTCCCATCAAGTAAGGAAGAACTAGAGATACGAGGGGCCCCTGCCCCATCACTGTAGCATTGGCTCCTTCATAGTCACGTGACCACACGTAGCTACAAGAGAGGCTGGGCAGTGTGTCCCCTGAAGCTCTATTGCGGGGATAGAATAAATGCTGGGGGGTGGGGGTGGAGGGCAACCAGCAATGTTTCAAACAGAGGAGGCAGCATCTGATGCTGTGATTTTATGAGGCCCGTGTTCAGGGTGTCCTTAAAGTCTAGCCACTCAGCTAGAGCCAAGAGTTAAAGCAGGATCTCACTTGGTGATGATACTCGTTAATATTTAAGCATCTGTCACCTTCTCCGGGTACTATTCTTAATGGAAGACGACTCGGGAGACTTGAGCTCTGGTTCCCGTTCTAGCGTTTACGGCCCCCCAGATGCGGACCCAGGTGTAGTGAATATCTCATGGTTTTTATCTTCTTGGCCTGAATCTTTCCCTCCTTTCTCTGGTAGCCCTGTTTTTCCCTCTGGGAGCTATTCCTGTTTTATTTTCAGGACATACTCCACACATCTTTGGATCCAGGGTCGGGCATGTGGTTTAAGCCTGGCCAGTTAGAGCATTTCTCCTGCACGAGTGATGGATTCAGACATGGGCATACGGTATGAGACAGGCAGGGCAACGAGACCTAATCCAGATAATTTTGATGGCGTTGCATAAGAGACGCTCTCATTCTGCCAGGATTACGAAGGAGATAAGATGCCAGCTCTGAGTCATTAGTGGCCATTTTTGCCACCGTAGAGGAGGAACCACTTGCAAATGAAGGAGAGCTGAGGAGCGAAGAGAGATTATGACACGATGCCAAGCCCCTGGATCCAGCCATGCCTGAAGTCGTTCGTCCTGGATTTAGTTTCAGGAGCAATGAATCCCTGTTATGGTTTTTGCCAGTAAGAATTAAGAACTTGGAGTAAGGATAATTCTAATACATCACATTCCAAGTCTCGGGGTTTGTATCCCACACTGTGGTTCTCAGACTTGGCTACACAGCAGGATATCTAGGGAGCTTTCTGAAAAAAAAAGTATAGACGCCCTAAAAAAAATTTAGTTCAGCCAGTTTGAAGAGAGCCTAACCATCTATTTTTAAAAGCTTCCCAGGAGTTTCTAATAAGCAGTTAGATTTTGGAAACAACGAATTACTCCATGTTGCCTACCAATATGAGTATTGCTGTGTGACTTTGGAAGATCGGTGACCTCTCTGGGCCTTCTTTTTTTTTAAACTTACAACAGAAAGAGAGAGAGAGAGCCAGCTGACTTTTAAGTGACTTTCCTGCCCTAAGACATCGTCATAATGACACTCTCTTCGTCACACCCCCGTCTTCTCTGCTTCTACTTTGCCCGCCCCCCCAGTCCCATTGTGAACAAAGACAGCCGAGCCTTGGCCCTCTTTCCATGACACTCTTGCCTCTCTAGCGGGCACTGACAGGAGCGAGCCGAGGAAGATCCAGGCCCTGTCTGAAGCGTCGCGACAAGAGATACAGAGAGACAGGCCGAGGAGAAGAAACAGAAATATTGATCTCCGGAGCTGACAGGCTTTGCGGGAGGATCCAATGGTGGGAAAGGGTGAGCCCAGACCGAAAGGTTTACGCTTTCCCTGTGCAAGATTCTGCTGCAGCAGAACCTTGATGAAAACATTTTCTCGCGTTCGCCGTATCCCAGGATTCCAGCCCCCACACGCTATTTCTGACACGGTGACCCTTGAAGTTCAAGGGGCCTGCTGTGACCCAGGCACACCATGTTCTCTGCGGTCTCTGTGCCCGTAGCCGGCCGGCTTGTCCGCCTGGGCTCCCTGCCTCCCTCCGAGTCTTGAGACTCCAGGCCCAGGGCAAGCCGACTTTCCCCCCCCCCGGAACCTGCCTGGTGCTGGAGGGCAGAGTTGTCAGCCCCTCCCTCTGCGAGGCTTCAAAGGCCTGGTCGAGGTCTAGTGACTTCTATACTCGTGTTATAATTATTTGTTCACGTGCCTCCCCCCGCTGCTCACAGAGGGCAGGCTCTGTATGCCCGGGACGAAGTCAGTGCTGCCCGTTACTTACGGAATGAATGAACAGAAGAACTGAATAGAGGTGAAATAAAGAGGAGACCGTTTTTATCATGCCCATCGGATTGTGGACTTGAGAAGTGTTGATGGGAATCCGTTTAAAATGCGTTACACAGAGGTAGGCTTCCCAAAGCATAATTTAATTTTTTTTTTTTTTTTTTTTTGCGTGGTTATCGTTTTGAACATCCACCAGAACAATTCTCGGTCGTGAGCTGGCCTTTGGAATTATCCGGAGGCTGGTTAAAAGGCAGATTCCTGCCCCTCCCGCTCAGAGATTCTAATTCAGCAGATCTGAAGGGGCCGAGGTGCTGCATTTCTCACAGGTTCCCCGGGGATGCTGATGCTGCTGGTTTGGGGATCCCACTTTGAGGACCACGGTACGAGATGCTATTACTCTAGTTCAGGGTCTTTGAAATGGGTGGGACTGTTGTCCCTACACCCAGTTGTTCTAGAGCCCAGTCTTTTGAACCCCCCTGTGGCTTTCTATCAGGTTATGGCTCGCTTCTGAGGTGATGCCCGAAGTTTCCTTCCTTCCGTCACGCCGTGATCCCTCACCATGATGCCACCTTGCGTCGCACGGGGAAGTGAGGCGCGTTGGGCTCAGTAGGGGGGAAACTCGCTGTAAAAGGAGAGGCCAGAACTGGCACTGCTGGGGTGTGGGGGGAGCTGGGTCGTTGGGGGAAACAAGAACCACAACAGGGAAAGGAAGGCAAGGGTGTGGGAGGCCAGCTGAGAATTAAGAATGCCACTTGAGGGGCGCCTGGGTGGCTCAGTCGGTTGAGCGTCCGACTTCGGCACCGGTCATGATCTCACGGCTCGTGGGTTCGAGCCCTGCATCGGGCTCAGGGCTGACAGCTCGGAGCCTGGAGCCTGCTTCGGATTCTGTGTCTCTCTCTCTCTCTCTGCCCCTCTCCTGCTCACGCTCTGTTTCTCTGTCTCCCAAAAATAAATAAAATGTAAAAAATAAATAAATAAAAAGAACTTCGCTTGAATTGTAGCAAGAGATGTGAAGCCTTCTGGCTGTCCTTTGACTCAGTGGTTCTCACCATGGCTGCCCACAGAGAGTCCCCAGAGGGGCTTGTACAACAGGCCAGTGCCCTGGCTCCACTCCAGACCAATGGCATCAGAGTCACCGGGGCCTGGAGGGCAAATCCTGTTATGTGGTAAAGTTCCCCAGGTGACTCCGGTAGGAGGCCACGACTGACAGTCTCTGCTGGGGTCTCTCTAATTCCCCAGCCCCGTCTCCGTCTCAGTCCTTGACTTTGGGCGTGGTTCAGTCGCCTGTCTTAGCTGTACCTGGTCCACAGTCGCCCTTCTTCTTACCATGGATCTGAGCCCGGGACAAAACGACTTTTCCTTGTCTGGGCTCCCCAGATGGGTTCTGGGTAGGATCCACAAGGGTGGACAGACGTTTCTGCTCGACCCCTGTCCTCCGTCAAAAACAACCAGGCCCTCTTTTTTCAGAGGGTACCATTTTACCTTATTTTATTTCCCAAGTAACCTTTACTGCACTCTAGAAGTGTCTTATACATCTGTGTGTGTACTTATGGAACCTCTCTCCCTCCTCACTAGAGTGTAAGCTCCAAGGGGACAGACGTTCTCCACCCCTCACCCACCCCCAGGGCACAGCGTAATGCCTGGCCTGTAGTAGGTGCTGAAGACTTATCTATCTATCTGCCAAATGGATTAATTCAGTGATCCCAGTGCTCGTTTCTACTGCAACAAGTCTTGTGGGCAACCAGACCTTCAGTTCTTCCCGAGGAAACCAAAATTTGAAGGCCCGGCTGAAATGTTACCCCTTTCTTCTTCATCTTCTTTCTGGTCAAAACAGCTCAGACTCTATAGCTGAGACTATAGCCCAGATTCCTCTGCGCCGAATGCCGAAAAGGGCGGCCACCGGTGGCTACGCTGCCTTTACCCTCTGCAGCCTGGTTTCTAGAATGTTCTGCAAATGCTTCCTTCCGTCCCACAGAGCAATTTTGGAGATAACCAGAAGGTTTTGAAAGACTTTTTTTTTTTTTTAGGATCCACTTGACAAGCAGGGAGGAAAATGTAAAAGGATAAGGGGGTCTAAAATAATAAGATTGTGTGTGTGCGTGTGCACGCGTGCATGTGTGCTTATGAATGTCGGTGCTAGGTATATTTAAAAAAAAGATTACGTACAAGAAAGAGGGTGGTTTGGGTAAATGGAAGAATTAGTTAAGGCCTAAGTTCACTGTAGGAACTCAAAACAGTATTACTGAATGAATGAATGAATGAATGAAAAACGAATGCATGGAGAAAGCAATATGATGGAAAAACTTCCAGATCTTTACAATGGACTAAAGAGGCAAGAGGAATAACAAGGGTGAATCGTAGATGATCTAGAAGTTCTTAAGGGAGGTCTCATTTGAGAGAACAAGCTGGAAGAAGGGGAAGGAGAGGTCTGGATCCCAGTTCCGGATCCCTGCAGTGTCGCTAGGTTGATCGCTGCTCTGGCCCCTTCTTTCTCCATTAAAGCCGACCTCATGTCAACTCATCCTCACCTGAAAATAGATATGAGCCTCCATCCACCAGTGAGTGGTACCTAGAACGACTCCTCGTACTTGAAGCAGGGTGCATAAATGGCCATAAATTCCTTCCATCCCCTTCTTCCTTTGCAGCGTGACTTTGTCAGTCTTCCCGTTAAGAGATGGGGTCTATTTCTGTACCCTTGAATCTAGGTTAGCCCAGGTGCCATGCTTTGGCTAAAGGGATATTAGTAAATGCGATGTAGGCAGAGTCTTAAATAGCACAACGGCAAGGAGGCTTACTGTCTCGTTCTGGCTTAACTGGGTCCCTTGCTCATGGCCTCGTATGGTTGCGGCAAAGGTGTTGGCAAGGACTCCGGTCAGCAAAAGACCTCCCTTTGTAGGAATATTGCAGTTCCTTATGATGATTACGCCGAGGGCATCAGTTTATCGCCGGCTCTTGACTGGAGGCCACCCTCCGCTTCTAAAGGCCACCTTCAGTTGCTGGACACGTGAGCCCTCCGAGAGGTAGGCCACACCATGGCGACTCGCTCATCCAAAGCCAACAGCGGCTCAGAGAGAATCCGGCAAGAGGAGCACCACAGTCTTAGTTCGTAATCACGTACGCATCGCGACGTCGACCCGCATCACCCTTGCCGGAGTCTGTTGGCGAGAAGCAAGTCACGGGTTCCGCCCACACTCAAGGGCTAAGATTAGGTGAGGGTGTGACTGTTGGGAGGCAGGGGTCATCGGCGGGAGCCATTCCTCTCGACGTCAGCCTCAACCTGCCGACTCTCAAGGGACTTCCGTCTCGTGCTTCCTGCATGGCAGGCGCTGGGGGTACAGCGGGAAGCCGAGTCTCGGGGAGGGGGTGATCCTGAAAAGGAACAGCTTACATATGTCACTCTGAGCACTTAGGCTTTTATTCCGAGACGCCGGCGGAGCCACTGGTGAGTTTTAAATGAAGGGAAAGTGGGATCTCCCTGATGTCTTAGAACTAGCTCCATGGCTGATTTTGAGCCCAGACTTCAGGGAAAACAGGAGGCCGCTGTGTCTTAGCGAGAGAAGAAGGGTTGAGTCGACAGGTCACAGGGATCAGGAGAGCGGGTGAGGAGTTACTTACTTCCCAACCAGGGACTTCAGGCGTTTCCTGGCTCTCCCACCTGCTTGGTGGAGGACGGGCACAGTGCCTCACTTCTTGTCACATGGGCTGTGGGTGCTTTTGAAACCGGCTGGCAGCTTTTCCAGGCTGAGATGGTCACTCCGTCCCCCCTCCCCGCCCCCCGCCACTTCTCCAAGGGCACACAATGCAAATCCAGCTGAAGTTTGACAGACCTGTCACTCTGCTTGGAGCCAGTACGACTGGAAGGTCTCCGAGAGGTGGAGAGGGGCCAGGAAGAAACGACAGAAAGTCACAGAATCAAGGCCCCGGCTGTCACCGGCTTTGGCCAGTGCCACGGGCCCTCGTGAAAACGCCCCAGCAAGTGTGCGTGCTCCTGAACCAAATGCCGAGTAAGGCAAATCTCCGCATGGATGGGAAAGACGTTGGGTATACAAAGAATTACCTGAGGCCAGCCTTAGGCCCTTGACTTTCATGTATTTATTTATCTTTAATTGTTTTTAATGGTTAAAAACAGGTTTTTAAGGTTTATTTTTTTAATGTTTATTTTTGAGAGAGAGGGAGAGCACGAGTCGGGGAGGGGCAGAGAGAAAGAGAGAGAGAGAGAATGAGAGCGACACAAAATCCAAGGCAGCCTCATGCTGTGAGCTGTCAGCCCCGAGCCCAGTGCAGGGCTCGAACCCATGAACGGTGTGATCACGACCTGAGCCAAAGTTGGATGCTTAGCCGACTGAGCCATTCAGGTGCCCCCCTTTTAATGTTTATTTATTTTTGAGAAAGAGAGAGAGAGACAGAGGGAGAGAGACAGAGTGTGATCAGGGGAGGGGCAGAGGGGAGGGGGACATGGAATCTGAAGCAGGCTCCAGGCTCTGAGCTGTCAGCACAGAGCCCAATGCGGGGCTCGAACCCACGAATTGTGAGATCATGTCCTGAGCTGAAGTTGGACACTTAACCCACTGAGCCACCCAGGTGACCTCCGCCTTAAAAAAACCCTTTTTTTTTAATGGTAATCTGATTTTTAAAATGATACAGAAGACTTCAAATCTAGTTATCAACAAGAAGCATTTTTTATAAAGCATCTTCTTGGATCGGCCACTGTGCTTACAACTTTAAGGTAGGAAAACAACTATATGAGAAAAGACTGGTCTAATTAGTGTGATTCTTTTTTTTAATGTTTATGTATTTTAGAGAGAGAGAGAGAGAAAGAGAGAGCAAGCAGGGGAGGAGCAGAGAGAGAGGGCAACCCAGAATCGGAAGCAGGTTCCAGGCTCGGAGCTGTCAGCACAGAGCCCGACACGGGGCTCGAACCCATGGACCGAGAGATCACGACCCGAGCCGAAGTCAGATGCTAACAGACTGAGCCACCCAGGCACCCCTGATTACTGAGATTCTAAGACAAAGGATAACACATCAGGTGCTCAAGGGCAGTTACTACAAGGTGGAAGGCTAGTACGTTCAACTTGGATTTTCTGAGCTGTCTCCGGAAGCCCAAAGGAGATCAAGTGTCAGGAAGGCGTTACCTGGAAAAGGTTTCAGCCAAATGCTGCCGGTGACAGTCAGATCTATATTTTTATTTCCTCTGATGATGTTAATGAAGCTCATTACAATTAGCAAGAAAGTAGACCTGTAGAGAGACCGGGGGAGTTTGTTGTAAGGAGGTGGGGGGGTGGGGAGTATAGGTAAGGCTACACCCTAGGTTTGGAAATCCTGTGATTACAGATGAGGACACAGTGACAGCAATGTCCACATCTCTTAGACTCTAAGCCCCACCGGGTCCTTGGTGACTGTGTTCTCCCACAGCCACTCTGCAGGAATCAGGGAGTTCCCAGGGTGTCTCAGAGAAACATGGAAATAAACACACTGAGTTTCCTGTGTTCTGGTCACGGCCATTTCCTTGGTGTCTTCCCTTCTATTCTTTTTTTTTTTTTTAACGTTTTATTTATTTTTGAGACAGAGAGAGACAGAGCATGAACGGGGGAGGGACAGAGAGAGAGAGGGAGACACAGAATCGGAAGCAGGCTCCAGGCTCCGAGCCGTCAGCCCAGAGCCCGACGCGGGGCTCGAACCCACGGACCGCGAGATCGTGACCTGGGCCGAAGTCGGACGCCCAACCGACGGAGCCACCCAGGCGCCCCTCTTCCCTTCTATTCTTAACGGCGCGTGTGACAACCGCCAGTGTTTTCAGGGACTGTCTTCATCCCCAAGTTACCAAAGTGGCATTGGGTTCCATGACAGTTTGGTAAGAATTCTGTCCCTAGCTCCGTGCTAAATTTCCACTGGCTCGGCCAGAAAAGGCAAATGACCTGTGTCTAGTGTTTCCCCAAATCCTTCGGCTTGGGCACACCTGCCGTCACCCTGACTGAAGCCATACTCTGCCCTTTGTTGTCCCCTGCACACAGAAACCATACTGTCTTTACAGGAATCCTCGCCGGGCGTTCTGAGTGTGGAGGGTGGTGTGGGGTGTGGTTCAAATGTACCTGTCAGAGGCACCTGCCCTCAGTTCTGGCCTAGGCACCGTTTCTTGCTACGTTAGGACGTTACTTCAGCCCCCATCCCTACAGAACGAACAGGAGCGTCATTCAGAATTCGTTGGGGTCTCTGGGCTGTCGTTGACCTCTGGGTGACATTTCTCCCCTTCTGATGGTGCCGTGTCTCCTGGGAATCTGTCCGCTCTAGCACCTAAATGCAACCTCGCACCTTTATGCTAGCAATAAAAAGTCTCTCGGCTTCTTTTTGTTCTTCCCTCTGTGGCCGTCTAGATCTCTGTGCGGTCTTCTGCGTGTGTCTCTCTTTCTTACGTGAACTTTCCAGGAGATATGATCTGGTTAGGTCATTTACTACTCCCCAGGGCAGTCAGCTGGTCACCGGGCAATATGGCAGGTCCATCATAGGTAAGATGCCCACGTCAGGGCCGCTTCTCTGAATGTTGGTCTGGGCTGCGCCAAGCCCTGAACCTATTGGCTGTAACCGTGGCTCAGAGCATTGACAGCCATGCGTAAAAAGCTGCTTCTGGTCTGGCTTGCTGAGAAGGAGTCGGCTGTAAGAGGCACCCTGAGAATCATAAACTCTTCTCCCACTTACCCGCAACTCTAGCCTCAGGGTATCCCAGGGCGTTGAGCCACCTGAGCACCTCACATGATCACAGCCGGAAAGAAACTCTTCAACTTGCCCATCAAAGTGTTCCTTTTCCATCTGAATTCCTCCTCTGACTTGGGTCCCTCAGGCCGTGGATCTTGAATATGCCTTCGTGCCTCATCACATGCGCCCAGGACTTCCGGCCCGCGCCTGTCTCCCTGCCATATCTCTGAGGTTCCTGCTTCTTCCTTCTCGTTGCTCTAGTTCAGGCCCTTGTCAGTACACGCCGGGTCCATTGCAGCGGCAGCCGTATCATCTTGCTGATTCTAGTCCGTTCCGAGGTAGGCACAAGTACCATTACACCTGTGCATCACCATATCCCTTTGATACGCTATTATCTATACCTAGAAGCGCTATCCTTCTATGCTGGATAAACTCCCACTAATTCTTTATTGTATTTTATTTTTTGTAGATGCCTTTATAATTTTATTTTATTATTATCTTTTTAATATGAAATTTATTGTCAGATTGGTTTCCATACAACACCCAGTGCTCATCCCAACAGGTGCCCTCCTCAATCCCCATCACCCACCCACCCCCCCCCTCCCACCCCCCATCAACCCTCAGTTTGTTCTCAGTTTTTAGGAGTCTCTTATGTTTTGGCTCCCTCCCTCTCTAACCATTTTTTCCCCTCCCCCTCCCCCACGGTCTTCTGTTAAGTTTCTCAGGATCCACACAGGCCCACTAATTCTTTAAATGTAGCACAAGTATCAACTCTCCCTTGAGGACTTCCCTGGCTTCCTCCTGTCTCAGCTGGTTGCATTGCGCTAAATCCATACCCTTCTAGAAAGCTCTAGAAGCACTTATGCGCTGAATGATACTGATCGTTTTCACATCTAATGCCTTCCCCTGGGCGAAGGTTGGATGAATAATATGGATGATGAGGTTATAGGATGTTTGCAAGTTCTGTTTCATGGAAACTTAGCATATGTAACTACCAAGGTAAGTACTCCTAGCGTAAATTACTACCAGTGTAAGTAACTTCCAGCCCTAACATTAATCTGAGTGCTAGTTTGAACCTTAAAGGGACTTTGAATCCACATTCCTTCATTGAACCTATGCCTCTTTTTCCCTATTAGAATAGTCTTCCCCGTCTTTGAGAGGGAGTGGGAATTGGGTAGTCTTATGTGAGGTGTGGAACAAGTCATTCTGTCTTTCGATAAGTGAAGAAGTGGGGGTGGGGGGGACAGGTAGAGGAAGTATAGGTTAAAGAGGAAGGAAGAGCTGATTAAGTATGGAGTCCACGGAAAAGGCCCAGAAACAGTGACCAACTCACTGGCAGTGGACAGCCCCAGGATGCAGATTATGATCTCTAAATACCATTTTCCACTCAGAACAGTCAAGGCTGATGGGCAAAATGGCTGAATCCAGGACTAGGATAGAGAATGTGCAAGATGAGCCTGAAATACATTGCCATTCTAGAGAGCAAGAAAGCCAGCAGAAGGTACCGGTCTTGAGTCAAGGACTCAAAAACCAACATGAGTAAGATCCCAGTGGCCAAAAATGGGACTATTAGAGCATTAGCAAAAATACTAACTTCAGTGGGTTCAAGTATATCAAGTATGCTTAAATTCATGAGTTCGTGATGATTCTAAACAAATCAACAGATCACGGCTCATCGTTGAAAATGTTGAAAACTGCTGGAGAACCAACTCATCGATTTGAAAACTGGCAAATAAAAAGAAGCATCGAAGCATTTATTCTGACTCTCCTATATTAATTGTATATCCTACCCGATGAACAAGGAAGTAATAATAGAACACATATATCATTATTTTTCAATTCCTAATGAATTTATGGATCGACTTACTGAGCAGCAATGACATTACAAAAATACAATCAGAAATCACATGCCTTCTAGGGGACGTACACATCTCCCATGATGTAGTCTTGCCAAAGATGTGAACTTGAATTTTACCAAGACTTTGGGTCTAACGCCGGTTTATAAGAAATAGGGGGGACGGAGGAACAACTGGCAAAACTAAGACTCTGGGGAACTTCTTAGAACAAATGAATCAGTTTTTTTTTTTTTTAGCTGTCTGTCTTTATGTCTGTGCCTATGACCGTGTGTATGACTGTGTCCCTGTCATTCTTGTATCTGTGCCTCGGTCTGACTTTGTGTCTGTCTCTTCTTACGTATCTATTGTGAGGAAAATATATGTAGGATGGCCGTATGTGTTAAAAGAGAGTAAAGACACATGTAAATTAATCACAATATATGGACTTTATTTGGATTCAGATCAGTCACACTGTATAATGGCTTTTAATGTAATCAAGGAGATGTCAATGCTAATTAGGTATTTGGGACTATCAAATAATTTTTAGGTGTGATAATTACATCAAGGTTATGTTGTTTTTCCAGATACATTGTTTGTTTCATAAATATATATAAACGACCCGATATTTGGGATTTAAAAATATGTATATAAGGGCAAGGAAAAATGGGGTGAGGATGTGAATGAAACTAGATTGAACCCAATTGTTGAAACAAAGTCATGGGCACCTGAACTTTCATTATATTCTCTACTTTTGTATAAATTTGAATTTTTTTATTTTAGGTGTGGAGGCAAGAAAGTGTAAGATGATTGTTCCCTTCCTTATTCCTTTTGGTAGCTCCTGTTTGTACTTTATTTGCTTAATTAATTTATTTCTTAAAATATGTATTTAATTTTGAGAGAGGGAGAGAGAGACAGAGGGTGAGCGGGAGTGGGGCAGAGAGAGAGGGAGACACAGAATCCGACGCAGACTCCAGGCTCTGAGCTGTGGGCACAGAGCCTGTTTAAGGACTAGAAAGTCATAGACGCATAAGATGAGTAAATTCCCAGACATCTGCCCTACAACAGAATGGACACAGTTACCAATAACGTACTGTGCACGCACACATTGGTTAAGAGGGTAGATGTCATGTTAAGTGTCCCTCCCCCCAAAAGCAAACAAACCCAAACAGTCAAAACCCAAAAGAAATACAAACAAACAAACAAAACCAATAAAGGCACCCAAGGGAACTTTTGGAGGTGATGGATATTTTCATTACCTTGATCGTGATAATGGTAACTGAGTGCCATCAAAATGTAAACATTTATTATGTGTTTTTTTGCATATGTGTGTTTCAGTCACCCTTCCGTAAAGTTGGGATGGGGGGGAAAGAGAGGAAAAGCACAAAAAGAGGAATTGGGAAGAGGGGTTTGTGGGCAAGGTAGAAATACAACAAGAGAGAATCTAGTCATCGCAGAAATATTCCTGGGCTTGGTGGATATTTTGCAGGTCGGATCTCAACTCTGCCACTCACTAGCTCTGTACTATTGGGGGTTTCCTAGCTTCTCTGAACCTCAGTTCCCTGACCTGAAAAATAAGGGGGAAATTATATGGTCCCTAAATTTCCAGGGTTGTTGCATAAGTTAAATTTATTTCTTATTTATTTAATTTTATTTTAGAGACAGAGAAAGCACAAATGGGGGAGAGAGGCAGAGGGAGAGAGAGAGAGCTCAGGGCTCGATCCCACGACCCTGGGATCATGACCTGTGCCGAAATCCAGAGTCTCAACCGGCTGAGCGACCCAGGCGCCCTGCATAAGTTAAATTTAAATGAGATAATTTATACGTAAGCACCTCATTTGGCATGGTGGGGTGCTCCGTGAGTGTTGGTTGATTGGGCAAGTGGATGGAGGGAAATCACTGGTGGAACCAGGGAGGGGCAGAGGTGGAGGAATCCATGCAGCTGGAGGAGGTCCGATTGCTAAGCAGGTCCATGCTCCAAATATCCCAGGTCTGTCGCTATGCATTGTAATTTAGTAAATCATTTCGAGCAGTGGGGTGTTTGCTTATTCAATCAAGAAGTGGATTTATGCCTAATTCCGGCGGCTCCTCTGCAAAGTGCTATGAGCTTAGGAGGCTCCCCAGCGCCCGAGCCAGATTGCTGCACGGTGATTTATGTGATCTGGGAGGCTGGCCCCACAGCCATGAGCGTAGGGCATAAATCTGAGACTTACAGAGCGCCCCGATTCAGCCTGGCACGCCTTGGCACGCCACCAGCCCTGAGGCTCTTCTCGCCTGACTGTGGGTCTCGATGTTACGGAGGGCGAGGGCAAGGCCCAAGCTTGGAGGCTGCTGGGTCTCATTTGTTATTCAGCCAATAACTGCTGAACACTTTCTTGCCAGGGACTTGGTACTTGGGATATAAGTGGAGAACTTGAAAGACACAGTTCAGACTCGACTCTACTCCACTCATGCTCCATTGGCAGCAATAAGCGAGACAGCCGATGATGGTATCTCGTGTGAGAAGTACCATAGTGAGGGAAACATGACATGGCGTGTGGGTGCCATATTGTGAGTTAGAAGAAATACATATTGGGGCGAACACATGACCAAGATACGTTTCTCATATATGTTTGAGAATGTCCATGGTTCTTGACTCACAGCTCCCCAAACCCTTGGAACTTCTCCAGCGATAAGAGCAAGGAGCCCATCTTTTGTGATAATATTTGGTCTCTTGTCCTCAGCTCCTGAAATCTTGTCAAAGCCGTAAAGGTGAAACGGACGTCTTGTTAGTCCTTACAAGTCCTTTTTCACCACAACTGGGTTGATGTGAATGAGGTGACTTTTGCAAAGCCCCTAAGGATGGGGGCTGGTTGCCAGGGGAATCAACCTTGAACAGAGCTTGGAACTCTCAGTCCCACCCCCTGATTTATGGGGAGGAGAGAGAGAAGGTGGAGGTTGAATTAATCACCAATGGCCATTGAGTTAATCAACTAAGCCTGTGTAACAACCCCTCTGTGAAAACCCAGAAGGAGGTGGTTCAGAGAACGTCCAGGTTGGAGAACGAGAATGCTTCCGTGTCCTACCCTGCTGGGTCCCACGCTCCACAGGGACAGAGGCTCCTTTGTTGGGGACATCTGTATCTCTTCATCTGGCTGTTGATTGATTTCCTTTAATATCTTTTGTAATAAACTGGTTGTCTTGTGAGTAAGCGGGTTTCCTGGGTTCTGTGAGCCATTCTAGCAAGTTCATGGAACCCAAGGAGGGGGATCGTGAGAACCTCTGAATTATAACCAGCCGGTCAGAAGCACAGGTAACCACCTGGGCTTGCGGTTGGGGTCTGAAGTGGAGGGCGTCTTGGGGGACTGAGCCCCAAACGTGGAATCTGGTGCCGTCCCTGGGTTGAGGGTGTCCAAATTGAGTTGGGTCGGAGCTATATTCTTGGAAACCAGGATGGTGTTTGAGAATTGCTTGCTGGTTTGAAGAAGACACTTTGGGACTGGCTCCAGATGGAGCCTAATTTAGGGGGCAGAGGAGGTTACATCTGAGCCATTCTTGAGCATGATGGCTGGCTTTCCAGAGGAGGGGGATCTTTAAGTCGAGACAAGAAGGAGAACTTCTAAGAAGAAGGCATTGCTTTCGCAGAATCAAGGAAACGAGTGAGACCATAAAAGAGAAGACGGAAAGTTCTGGAGGGGTTCATGGTTCAGTGTGGCCGAAGAGCAGAATTATAGAGGGTGAGTGGTAGGAGAGGTGGCCGGAGTCCTTGTGGCACACACTGTTTCACGTCTGGACTTTGGCTGAAGGGAAATGGGAAACGGGGTGCGGCGTGATCACATTTTCCGGCTACAAAGTTCTTCCAGGCTTTTCCATGCAGAATTGACCAGAGAAGGCTGGGATACCAGGTAGGAGGCAGAGAACTCCCGGTGAGAGAGGACAGTGACCTGAACTGGGATGTGACTGTGTTCACGGGCAGGCGATAAAAAAGCTCACGGCGAGCCAGACACCATCCAAAGCACACCTCCAACGATTTAATTTTCCTTAGTCTGTGCGGTGGGGGCTACTAGCGTGCCCTTCTTAAAGAGGAGAAAAGTGAGGCTCAGAGAGGTTACGTAGCTTGCTTATGGTCACACAGCACGTAAGGGACAGAGCTGGGATTCAGAGCCGCTCAGCTTCATTTCCACATCTGTGCCTTTCGCCCACGGGCTCGCCTGCCTTCTTAGACCACACGCTTTCTAGAAAGCCAGGGCCCAAGCTCTGTACTTCTCAGAGCACCTGGCCCAGACCCTAGCGCCTGATCGGTTCTTCATTCCTATCTGTGGAATGAATGGCTGAGCTGATGAGGTAGAGAGCCTGCCCAGCCTGGCTCTGCCCGGCTGCCCGGCCACTTCCTGGCTTTGACCGTCGGAGCCAGTCCCTTTATTTGGCCAGGCCTGGCCCTTCCCCTCCCTAACACAGGCTTAATTAGGGAACAGGTGTCTACCCGTTGGGGGGTCTCTTCGCACATCCGCGCGCTGAACGGATGTGAGAGCGTTTCACGAGTGACACGGTGCGCGGCCACCCCTGGTGATGCCGGCGGTTCCCGCGGGCCGAGACCCCACGTTGAATTCCAGGCGGTATGTTTCCAGGAAGCTCCCCTTCCTGGAAGGCTCCAGCGCAAATTAATTACCGTTATCTGTGCCCGGGGGCTGTGGCCGCCTGGCCATCCCTCTCTCCCTGACAGCGGAGGGTCCAGGAGCTCAGGAGCGGGCACCTCTTCCCTCCTGGTGGCCGTTCCTCTTGTCTCCCTATTTACTTCTCCTTTAATCTGCATATTATCATCAGCACAAAGCCCTCCGAATAACATCTGACAAATGACGCCTATTAAAAAAAACTGTGTGCACTTTTCTTTCACTGCCTTCTAATTTGGAATAGCATTATAACTATGCATCGCTAGACAAGCAATATTATGTTAAGAACATGATAAAATACCAGCAGCTCTGTAATGGCACCAACCAAATGGTAATTTCTGCTTCAGAAATTGGTCATTTATTTTGCTGGTCTGTTCTTACGCTCAAATTAGATGAAGTTTAATATACTGTAAAATTGAATGTATTCTGTCCTTTTCAACAAATATGGCGCGTGTGAAAATGATTTATGGCTCATGGGAACCTCTAAAATGTTAAATAATCTCTTTTTGTGTGTTTCTTAAGTAAGTTATGGCCGGCGAGTTTAAACACAGGAAAAGCAAAACTTTATTAAGCTCCAAGCCCTGCTTCTCCCGGGATCAAGCCGTGGTAAGAAGAGGCTGTGGCCCCGTGAGCATTACGTTGGGCGGTAAGAGCAGCCACATTAATTGCTACATTAATTTTCTTCTATTAACTGTAATCGGGAGGAAAGCAAATCTTCCCCAGCGAGTGTTATAATTTGCGACTTAATTTTTAATAAAGCGGTGTTGAGACCATGGGTGCTTAGCACAGGTCATTTCTTGTGATGACTTCCGGCTTCTGGCGAGCGCTGCTGAAATGTGTGTTGGGGGGGGGGGGGGAGGAGGTAGAGGAGGAAAGGGAGAGAGGCTCTCCCAAGGATGAAGGAGAAGGGGTCGGGAGCTCCCTTCTGGAAAATGCTTGACTTTTGCCTTTCTTCCATGCCCCTCACGCTCCACGGCACTTCTCCAAGCTCAAGGGAACAGTCGAGAAGGCCAGATAATGGCCACAGGATGTAGCTAGATGTTCAAGACCGTGGCCGGGCCACAGACCCACTTTACGATTGCAGATGAGTCGTTTGGACACTCTGAGCCTCAGCTTTCTCATCTGGAGGATGGGGAGATTATAATGATGGCTGTGGCTGACTTTTTGTCGCGTGTAACGTGTGCCGCAGGCACGGGTTTAAGCGCTTTGCGCATGTGAATTCGTTCTGTGCTCGTGATGACCCTGTGGTGTTGGTGTGTTACCGTCCTCGTTTTACAGGTGAGGAAACAGAGACACAGAGATGTTAGGTAACTTGTTTCAGGTCAGACATCGGTGGTTGAGCTGCGGAGACAGAGTTTCATCCCACGTGGTTGGACCCTAGACTCCACCCTTTATGTAATAAGATTTTTTTTTTAAGTTTACTTCGAGAGAGAGCGAGCAGGCATGCATGAGTGGGGGAGGGGAAGAAAGGGAGGGAGGGAGAGAGAGAGAGAGAGAGAGAGAGAGAGAGAGAGAGACTCACAAGCAGGCTCTGAAATTTCAGCACAGAGCCCGATGCGGGGCTTGAACCCACCAAAGGGGAGATCATGACCGGAGCTGAAATCGAGAGTTGGACGCTTAACGGACTGGGCCACCCAGGAGTCCCAGGTCTCTTAAACTCTTGGAACCTCAGTTTCCCCATTTCTAGCAAAGGCATGCTAGTGACGTTGACTTCCTGGTGTTGTGTTGAAAATGTAATGAGATGCTGTTTGGATCCTTAGTCCCGCGTCCTACAGAGAGCAAGTTCCTAATTCATGATTACAGTAATTATGGTAGGAATTCTTGTTCACGGGTCATCTCAGAGAAGATAGTCACCGCTGTGGATGTCTCAGCACAATTGGGAAATACTCACCCACAATTTGTCATTGGTTTTTCTGCTTAGTCTTTCCCTTTCTCAGGCCTGGAGATTTTATCAAATACCTGCAAGTCTCATTGACCAGCAGGGAAAGACACGAACAGTAACCCACTGTTGCCTCTTCCTCTAAATATTCGAATTCTCTTGGTCTGGGCTGGGACCCTGGACTTGTATGCTTAATCTTGGGGGATTCTTATGGCTGAGCAAATTTGGGAAACCCTGCACGCAGTGGTGGTTCTCAACTTTAATGTGTAGGAGTCACAAGGGGGAACATTTTTACGTTGCAGAGTTCTAGTCCTCCCCCTGCGTGAAATTTGAAATCTGCGTGAAATGGAAATTCAAGGTGAATTCTTTGTCTAGATTGCTTTTCTTTTCTCTACTCCTTGTCTTAACTTCTGTGTCTTCGTCTTCTGGCTTTCCTATTGTTTATCACATCTGCACACGTATTTGTTTTCTCTGATTTTCTGTTTTCTCTTTGTGGTCTCTCTGCTTCATTCAGAGGCCCAAACAAGTTCTTTCTAAGAAATTTTTTTAATGTTTATTTATTTCTGAGAAAGAGACAGAGCATGAGCGGGGGAGGGGCAGAGAGAGAGGGAGACACAGAATCGGCAGCGGGCTCCAGGCTCCGAGCTGTCAGCCCGGAGCCCGACACGGGGC
Organism: Panthera pardus; assembly: GCF_024362965.1. Lineage (NCBI taxonomy): Eukaryota > Metazoa > Chordata > Mammalia > Carnivora > Felidae > Panthera > Panthera pardus. The sequence goes on from NW_026526980.1 coordinate 16,502,532, forward strand.
TCGAACCCACAAACCGTGAGATCATGACCTGAGCTGAGGTAGGATGCTTAACCGACTGAGCCACCCAGGCGTCCCCCGAAATAGGGTCTTAAATGCTTGCTCATGAAAAGAGTGTGTCTCCTAATATTCATTTTCAGAGTAGATAAGACGAGTGCTTCATTTTTCTCTTTAAATCAGGGGCAGGAATGTAAGGGAATGCTCTCCCTTTGCAATTAAATCAGATCATTATTTTCTTTTGTGTGTGACTCCCAGTGGAAGTGTAACCCATTCCTGTGGATCATCACTGATAGCAGTGGTGTATATTTTTACCGAGTGAAAGAGACAGGATATTTTCCAGACGACCTGGTTCCACCACTTACTCCTCCACTAAACTAGCTTCAGAGTTTGAGGTTGTCGTTTGACTTCCCTGGGCTTCCCTTTCACATTTATAAAGTAGGTGGGTTGTACCAAGCCTCTCGGAGCCTCTTCCTTGTACTAAAATCTCTGTGAGTCTGATTTCTGATTCATTTCCTATAGCAATGCTACCCAGTGCCAAATGTCATTAGCCCGACAAGCCTCACTAGGCATAAGCAGAAGGTATTCAATTGCAAATAGAGGACAATTGACATTATATTTTTCAATTTTCTCTGGGTCTAATGCACATTGTTAGATTTTGCTTGGCTTTTACCTTTGGAAACGTATTTCCCCAAAGTCTCAAAGGGCATGAGCAGGGCTACGTAAGTCATGGGGGTGTTCTCGGGACACTCTTTCCCTGTCGGCAGGGGATTTCTGTTTTTTTACCCCTTGAAAAGATTGTTTTCCTGATTTCTGCGACAGTTTTCTCCACCTTCCTTGAAGTACAATTGCCAGAATTGTAATATATTTGAAGTATGCAATGTGATGATTTGATACACATATAGAGGCAATAGTATATCATTTGAGCTTTTAGCAGCTGGAATGTCGTTTGCTTTTTATTTATTTAATTTTAATTTTTTTTTTGCAGTTTTAAAAAAATTATTTAAATTCAAATTAGTTAACATACGGTGTAGTCTTGGTTTCGGGAGTAGAGCCCAGCGATTCATCACGTCCATATAACCCCCAGTGCTCACCCCAGCAAGCGCCCTCCCTAATGCCCGTCACCCATTTAGCCCATCCCCCCCCCCACCTCCCCTCCAGCAGCCCTCAGTTTGTTCTCTGCATTGAAGAGTCTCTTATGGTTTGCCTCCCCCTCTGTTTGTATCTTACTTTTGCTTCCCTTCTCCAGTGTTCATCTGTTTGCTTTTTAGAGCCAAGCGGGTGACTCTGAGAACTTACCCGATCCCTCTGGGTCTCCAGTCTCCATATTTCTGCAACGCTCTGGATACAACCCCATTATGAATCCCTCTACTTGTGGACTCAGGTCATAGTCAGAAGGCCCATTGAATTCTTCATTTCCTCCCACGGACAGGCTTCCTGTATTACCAGTTTCAGGTACCCCCCGCTAAGATCTAATCAGGTGCTCGACCCGGAGATCTCCTGCACCCCTCTCTCTGCTTCTCCCTTCCCGTCGAGGTAACCACATCCCATCAGGTTTAACCTCAGAGTTATTTCTCGGTGCAGAATTCTCTTCGCTGTCTCTGTTGTCATCATTTTAGTTTAAACTCCGATGTCCCACCTGAATTCCTGCAACTACCTTCTAATCTGCTTCCAGACTTCTGCTACCGCCTTTTTGCCAGACAGAGATTGATATTTGCAACCTGGAAACTTTCAATGGGCCCCCGGGGCTTTTGTGGTGAAGTCAGAACTCTGTGGGATGTACACAAGGCCCTCCACAACCCGCTCCTTCTCTGTTACTTTAATTTTCAAACCCTGTTGGGAAAGCGACGTTCTGTTTTTGATACACAGCTAAGCTGACACAGGATGTGACCTTAGAGCCCCTGGTGGCCATCTTGTACGGACAACCCATCTAATAAAGAAGCCAACACAGACGAAGGCAGAGTTATGACTCAGAGAGAAGGCGAGAAGAGAGAGAGAGAGAGAGCACATAATGGCATTATTTATTATGATATGTAGATTAAAGATGTAGATTCAACCATGCCTAAAGCTTCCTTCAACTTCTGTCATATAACCAATAGGTTTCTTGGGGGGGGGGAGGGGTGCTCACATTAATGTTCTTTGGAGATTCCTTCTTTTTGCAACCCAAAGAGAACAAACTAATTTAAATTCTTTATCTTTTTGTCTAAATGCACTTAAAGACGACTTGAGTTATCCAGTGTCTTTCAGAAGGGGCAATAATTTTTTTTTTCAAAACGCCGGGTCAAACTATTCTTAGTCTTTCTTTCATTAACCACCAAATCCAGGGAAACTGCTGTTAGAGTAAGATACATATGCTGCGGGAGTAGCAGCGGGAACTACAATATTAATAATACCTTCTATTTGTTGAACACCTATTGTACATCAGACTCTTTAGACACATGTATATTTTTATAATTTTTTTTAATTTGAGAGATAGAGAGAGAGGGCACGTGAGTGGGAAAGGGGCAGAGAAAGAGAGAGGGGGAGAATCTTAAGCAGGCTCCATGCTTGGTGCGGAACTCCACACAGGGCTCGATGCCATGACCCTGGGGGATCAGGTGCCCCTTTTTTATATAATTTCCTTATTTTAGAGAGAAAGAGAGAGGGAAGAGAGAGAGAGAATCCTAAGCAGGCTCTTAAACGCAGAGCCCATTGTGGACACATTATATCTAATCATTGTCTCAATCCACGTGATAGAAAATGAACTTTATTTTGCATCTCAAAAATGGGGGTCGAAGAAGTTAAGTATCATTAAAATCACATACCCAATGGATGAGGTAATGTGGCTTCAAGTCCACGTTGTGTCTTATTTCCAAATAAATATGTATTACATTATACCATACTATTCAAACTGTAGACTGGAGCTGTGTTCCCCGTGTGAAAGAAAAAAACAACATCGGCCGAGCACTTCCTGTGTTTCAGACACTGGTGTTTTCATAGATATTAATTCGTATATCGTCTTATTTCATCCTAAAATCCTATGAAGTGCTACCAACCCAAACTTACAAATAATGGAAATACGCAAAGACCAGGAAATTCCAGAGCAAGAAAGTGGTTAATCTTGGGATCCAAACTGATGAATATCCGAAATCAAAGCTCATGATTTGTTTTTCTGATTATTCCTGTTGATTCCTTAAGGACGTTCAAAACCAAACCACCTAAATAATTAGGGTGCCATAAAATTTATGCTGTTGGATTAACATGTAAGGGCATTTAACATACCAAGGGAAAAAAATAACTGAAATGACTATTGATCCACCTTTAAAAGAACACTCATCTGTTTAAAGACTCAAGATCCCCATGTCTAACATGGGGGTATAGGACTTGATGATCTGAAGCTTCTTTCTGGCTGTAAAAATGTATAGTTCTATGATATGTCAATTGGTCCATCATTTGGTATTATTTAGACTTAGGTTTTGCAGGAAGTGAGAGAGACTAAAGTAACTTAACAAATAGAAGAAGTTCATCCCTTTCATGTAAAATTGAGGGGAAGGCCGTCTAAGGCTGGTATGGTGGTTCTATCCCACAGAATGTTCAGGGACCCAAGCTCCTTCCAGAAAACTTCATCTCCATCCAGATCCAAGATGGTGGCTATGTCTCCACCCAACACATTCATGTGCCAAGCAGCAGGTGGGTACATGAACAACAGTAGAAAGGACAAAGTGTAAATTACCCCTGTCTTTTTAGAAAACTGTCACATGACACTTCCACTCTACGTTTAATTGGTTAAGACTTAATCACATGACCACACTTAACCGCAAAGGAAGCTGGACAAAAAGGCTCCCTCCCCCTTGTTATCATGTTCCCATTACCAGCCGGTGGCGGGGGGGGGGGGGGGGGTGGGGAAGCAACAGATAGTGGAGAAAGCTATTCATGTATACCGCACATGCTGGTATGTAAAGAATACATTATTGAAAAGAACCAACATCTTTGCAAAAAAATTGAATGCTACTTAAATGTTAGATCTAAGTGAGACCTGAAAACTAAGGCTTGGTTTTGTGAACGAATCTCACGAGACACAAATAATCCAAAAATCGCCAATCGGTGACCATTCTTCAATGTTTCGGAAGGGAGACAAATTGATTGGCTTCCCTTGGGCAAGCCGTTTCCTTAAACCTCATATTCCTTGTTCTTAAAACGATGATAATAATACCTACGTTCTAGGAGTTTTGTGAGAACAAGGATGATATTAGTGAACCACCTACGCAAGGACGATTTGTGGTTACAGATTTGGTTTTTAGAGTAAACGTGATGCAGTCATACCCCACACAAAGGTTTAAACCTATAAAATGATAGTAGGACCTAGGTCCTCTTTGGTTTCTAGCAATGGCAACCGCATTGGTCCAAGTTCTCCAGGGAAATAGAACCACTAGGGCATATATAGATACGTATATACGAGGAGATCTGATATAGGAATTGGCTCATGTGGTTACAGAGGCTGAGGAGTCCCATGATCGGCCATCCTTAAGCTAGAGAACCAGGAAAACTTGGTAGGATAAAGCCAGGATGGGAGGGAGGAGGGGTGTAGGAGGTGGGGACTCAGGATGTAAGTCCCCATCTGAGTCTGAAAGCCCAAGAACCAGATGTCTCGGCTCAAGGAGAGAAAGAGAGAGGGAGTGCACATGGGAGAGAGTGAGCAAGTACAAATTCATCCTTCCTCCACCTTCTCTTCTGTCTGGGCTCTCAGTGAATCGGATGTTGCCTAACCACACCGAGGAGGGCCATCTGCTCTACTCAGTTCACCAATTCAAATGCTATTTTCTTCCAGAAACACCCTCGCCGACACACCCAGAAATACCGTCTTACCAGCTCTCTGGGCATCCCTTAGCCCAGTCAAGCTGGCACATTAAATTAACCATCACGGCAACCCAATTGAAAGAGGCCCAACATGTCTAAAAGGGAAACTGACTGATCGGCTGTCATGATTTCAGGCACGGCAGGATTTAGTTCAAGTGATATTTACCGAGGTTTTCTCTTTCTTCTCCTCTTTGACTCCCTTCCATCTCTGTTGGTGTAATTTTCATCACGGTTCTCCTCTTCTGCCAAAGGTGGCTCCTGGGGCAACTGTCTTGCCATTTCATCAATTCAGGTAGAAAGTGCCTTTTTCCCAATCCGTCCTGGAAACATCCTTGGCGTCAACCTCCTTGGTTCTAACTGGGACACACGCTGATACCTGAACCAACCACTGACTCCCCATTAGACAGAATAAGCCTGTTGACTGTCTGGTTTTATCAGCCACCTATGGTTTGAGAGTCGCTTCCCACTTTGACACCGCGTGCTGTGACCAGAAGAGGTGCTAGTCAGATAATCATGCAACGGGTTGAACGTAGAAATGAGTTTCTTCACCCTTCTCCCTTTTATAAATTGAAGGCCCTTAGACTCTAGAGAAAATACACAGATAATCTATTTCTGCCTCTCATTTTATATACGAGCAGAACTAAAAGGGTAGTGACTTGCCCAGTGACATAAAGCTGGTTAGTGACAGACACAGGGTGAAAACCCATCTCATTTGACTCCGGTTCAGTGATTTTCCTCTCTATATAACTCTGACTCTTTATAAAGGATAACTAATCATAATCCAATCTGTGATAAAGCTGACCAGTTGCTTTTTCCCCTTCTTTAAGCCACTGATACCTTTCTCTCAAGCACTTTTCATGGCTTTTGATTTGGCTCATAATTTGAGCTGCAGAACACAGGGGCCGCAGAATAAGAATCTAGTCCCATGGAATCTCGTGTTGCTTTACCGAAACTCAGGAACCATGTACTTGGGTTTCTCATTTTTATTTCCTAGATCTGTGACTTAAAAATCCCTCTGGAAAAAATTACTATTTGATCAGATGAGCATTATTGAAAGTCATATTCTTCCTCTGAAGAGAACAGATTTATTGAAGAAAGGGCAGCAAATACAGGCAAGCGATATAACCTTCATAACTCCACTACCCGGCAATGGTCATTATTAATATGCTGGTGTATAATGATATTATATCATGGGTCATATACGTATTGCTCTGTAACTTGCTTTTCTCACTTAACAGGATGTTATAGCCATTTTGCAAGTCAGTAATTATACATCCCTATCACCAATTTGAATGGTTTTAGAATACTTGACTTGAATAAACAAACCCTCGTTTACTTAAACTATTCTCATGTCGTGAGGTGTTTCCTTTTTTTTTTTTTTTGCTGTTAGGAACAGTACCGTGATGAGTGTCTTTTAATGTGCTTTGGGTAATATTTCAGTTGGGATCCCTTGGTCTTAAGAAACAGAGCGGCTGAAATGAACAACACAAGAAACAATAGGTGTTGGTGAGGATGTGGAGAAAGGTGTTGGGGGGAATGCAGACTGGAGCAGCCACTCTGGAAAACAGTATGGAGGCTCCTCAGGTAGTTAAAAGTGGAGCTACCCTACAATCCAGGAACTGCACTGTTAGGTATGTACCTGAAGAATACAAAAATACTGATTCAAAGGGATACATGTATCCCAGTGTTCATAGCGTTATCTACAGTAGCCGGACTGTGGAAAGAGCCCAAATGTTCATTGACGAATAGCTAAAGAAGTTGTATATATGTACACACACACACACACACACACACACACACTGGAATATGACTCAGCCATAAAAAAGAATGAAATCTTGCCATTTGCAATGACATGGATGGAGCTAGAGAGTATTATGCTAAGCAAAGTAAGTCAGAGAAAGACAAATACCATATGATTTCACTCATATGGAATTTAAGAAATAAAACAAGGAGTCATCGGGGGAAAAAAGAGAGAAGCAAACCAAGAAACAGACTCTTAACTATAGAGAATAAACAGATGGTTACCAGGAGGGTGGTGGAGGGGGAGAAAGGGTGAACGAGGTGATGGGGATTAAGGACAGCACTTGTGTGATGAATGTTAACCAACTAGAATTTAAGTAAAAACTTAAAAAAAAAAAAGAGAGACACAAGTCAATCGTGGCTAGCTTGAAGGGAGGGAGAATTTACTGGAAGTGATTAAGATGACCCACAAATTTGAACCACAAAGTGAAAAAGTAAACATCACAAAGGGGGTGGATGTGGGAAGCCCCGAGGGTCCAGGTAAAATGCAAAGTCGATCGAGGCCACTACCATGAACAGGAATCAACGGCAGCCATTTTCTGACCTTGACCACCCCCCATGGAGGTCCAAGGAAGAGGGTCCTTAAGGTTTTCCTTGTGGCCATGTCCCCCGTTTGGCCAAGACAACGCATGACATTTTTATCAGCAGCTCTACCCAAATTGCAAACAAAAATCATAGTTTTCCAAAGTAAAATCCAAGGGCTTTCATTAGGAAAAAGGGAAGGGATGCTGGGCAACTGAAAATGGCACCATCATTCACTTGTCTGAATCTCTCAGAGATTAAATGGAGACTAAGTGATTCGTTTGGAGAATAAAACTCATTTGAAAAAATCTTCTAAATAATGCACAAAATTATTGGCAACTGCAAAGCTAATAAAGACAAAGTTATTATGCATAATAATAGATTAATGAATAGGTTGTTAGAAGAAATCCCAGGAGGTTTGTCTCCGTCTGCCTTTCATATTATATTTTAGAATTCCATCCAGAGACAGAGGGAACGTGGGTAGAGCTTCATGACAAAACTCATCACTCTGTGCTCCATGAAATATGTAGCTTAAAGTAACAGGTTCCAAAGAAGAGGGTGAATGCATTTATTTAATTGTAAAAAAAAAAAAACAACAGAAATAACTGGAATCTTTTGAACTCAGATTCTTATGCTTAAGTACAGTTATGTAAAACTTAGAGAGACAGTCTAGCAGAAAGGTTTAGAACAAAGGGTTTGGGCCCAAACATACCTCATTTGAGTTCAGGCTCTACCAGGCTCGGGTCTCTTTACTCTGTATTAATATCTTAACTTTAGTTTCCTCGTCGGTAAATATGTCTAATATTAGTACCTACCCGATTGGGTTATTGCAGAGATGCAATGAGATAATTCTGACATGGACTTTTAGCAGGCGCTCAGCCAACATCGGCTCTCGCTTTGATTTATTACCAGTGGAGCGAAATGGCTTCAGTCCTCCCTAAAGGGAGGCAGGATTCCCCATCGTTCCGCAAACATCAGATTTGGAAAATGATCCTAGAGGACTCATAGCTGAGAAGAAACTGCTGGATGTCCACACAGGGATAAGCCTCATGTATTCCGTCTTCTGGACGGTGTTACGAGGGGCATTTTTAAGCCAACCTTCTTCCTCGACAGGGACTACACAACAGCCATCCTTATGATGGTTTGGAATAGTCTTACTCCCTCATTTTACTTTATTTTAAAGTATTTTTTTTTACTTAACCAAATATAACTTTGCATAAAAGTCCATAAAAGGGGGGCGCCTGGGTGGCTCAGTCGGTTGGACGTCCGAACGTCTGACTTCGGCTCAGGTCATGATCTCGCGGTCTGTGAGTTCGAGCCCCGCGTCGGGCTCTGTGCTGACAGCTCAGAGCTTGGAGCCTGTTTCAGATTCTGTGTCTCCCTCTCTCTCTGACCTTCCCCCGTTCATGCTCTGTCTCTCTCTGTCTCAAAAATGAATAAATGTTAAAAAAAATTTAAAAAAAGTCCATAAAAGGGATGTGTGTAGCTTAAAATAACACCTATGTATCTATGACTTAGCTTGGGCAATAGAACATTGAGCATTATCAGAACCTGGAAGGTCATCCTATTTCTTTGCGACTATTTTCTCATTTTCTGCCCTCTTCAAGGTAAATTCTGTTATTCAATCCTGGCTGTCAATAGATTTTCCACAGAGGTATGCATTCCCAAACACTGTTTGTTTGTTTTGCCTGTTTCAGAAAATATACACAGGATCGTATAGAATGCATTCTTTTAGAACTCAACTCTGTGCGGTTCAAATTATAATTTGAGATCTATGCCTGCTTCTTTGTAGTTCATTCTTTCGCATTACTGTCGGCATTCTGCTATACAAATGCACCACAATTCATAGACACATTCTTTGTAGATGGATATTTGGAATATTTGTTTTTTTATTATAACAAATGCTGCTGCTATAAAGAGTCCTTGAACATGTCCCCCAGAGCACGCATGCGAAAATTTGTCTAGAATGCATATCTATGAGTACCTACCAGTGGAATAGCTGGGTGTTGACCACATGCATATTTAACTCTATCCTGTAAGGATGGATCATTTCCTAACTGCGTGTACCAATTTACATGCCCACTAGCTCTGAACGTTCCTGTTGTTCCAACATTCTAGCCATGCCTGAGGATGTTAGACTTTTTGCTCCCCAGTATTGCCAGTCTGATGAGGTAGACTGGCATCTCAATAAAGGTTCTTCATCAGTAATGATGTTAGCGTATTTTAATATATTTATGGGCTGTCCATGTTTCCTTTCCTTTCCTTTGCAAGTTCCTTTCTCTAGTGTGAGATTTTTTTCTTTTTCTTGTTGATTTGTAGAAGCTCATTGCATATTATGGATATACAGGCTTGTTTGGTGACTCATTAGGCAGGTAATGGTCTCAGTTTGTGGTTTATCTTTTTACTTTCTTTATGGTACAAAAATGGTGTTTGCGGAGTTGGAGTGGAAGCTGGGCATCCAAATAGTTTCTGAGACATTTTCTGCTAGATCTCTTTGTGATCTGCTGTATCCCCTGGGCTCTTTTCTCACTATTCTTGTCTAAGTGCTCTCTCTCTCTCTCTCTCTCAACCAGTAATGGGTTACAGTCCTGAATCTCATCCAGCTTATTTGGAGCCTTTGACCTAAGTGTCAGATTCTACTTCCTGTGCTTCAGTTAATTGGCCTAGACCCTTAGTGATGGCATTAATCACCCAGAGCCTGGGCTGTCCTGCTTGCATGGCTTTGCGAATCACAAGCCCCAAGAGCCTTTCTTGCTGAAATAGACAGGAAGCTTCCTATAGTTCAAACACATTCGTGTGGGCAATTTGGAACCTTTAAGATGATGAAGAAAAACCTACAGTGTGGACCGTGGCCATCTAGACTTCTCTGACATGTTTGAAAGACAAGTGAATGACTTCACATCTGTCACCGTCCAAGCCTCATCCAATCTGCTTCCAGAACATGGCTGGGGCTTCAGATACAAAATGGCTAAAAAATTCAAGTGGTTTCTCAACTGTTAACTCTATACTAAGCCTATATGTAAATGTGTATATGTTTATGTGTATGTGTATGTTTCTCATTTTATAGATGTATATGTGTGTGTGTATAGATAGATATAGATGGATATACATATTCATTTCATCATTGTTCATATTCCAGAACCCATCATGACGTGGTAGGAATTAGAGGAGATAAGGCTGTTAGGGAATTACATGTGACGGTCTTACTGATTAGGTCCCATGTTGCTTCAGGACGGAGGACTGACCTACAAACGATTCTTCAGTGCCTACGTGTTGCTTAGAACTTTGTTGTAGCCATTTTTGATAAAATATCTCAAATCACAAAGTGATCTGCATAAGATTCTTAGAGATGACCAAGCTGGGAGCACCCACAGAACTCTAGCCCAGTCTCTGGATTGCGGTGACCAGAAAGGAGATCAGAGAAGAGGAGTTGTCAGCTGTAAGACGTGAAATTCAAACTCAAGTCTCTTCGATCGCAAAGGTCTTACTATTAGTGATTTGCTATAAAGCTGCGTTCCAACATCTGTATCTGTCGGTCAAACTCCTGTATGTGCTCAGTTCTGCACGGGATAGACTCATCCGCTATCTTTTTTTTATGGCTTCTGCTTAATGACCAGATCTACAGTCAGTAGGATGTAAACACACAGACCTGGCACGGGGCCCCTTCCATTTTCTGAGCCTGGACCATATTTCCCTCATACCCCCCGATCCCCGACCCTCCTCCATCTTCTTTTAGGCCTTTTCTGAAGGCCCCCTTCCACGGAGGCCTTTGCTGGACCTCTCCGTAGGCAGATTCTCTCGCTTTAGGCTCTCTTGGCGTTAGATATTTGGTCCTTCATAAACCTCATCAGCCTGGTGACGACAGATAATTATTGTCTTTCCTTTGCCCATAGCAGAGACCAGGTCTGCCTCGTATACTGCTGTGTTCCCAGGACCTAGATGTGTGCATGAAACATAGGTGCTGAATTGACATGTACTGAATGAACGAATGAGTAAACGAATAATGGGGAGCAAGTTAGTGCCAGGACTCAGTGTAGAAACGGCGTCTCCCAATTTCTAGAACCAGCACATTGGCTTCCGTCCCCACAGACTTATTTCAGCCCTCTGGACTCTTTCTGGGGATGCCCAGAGGGCGCCATCTTTATTCTTTCCCATGTGAGCGTTTGGCCCTTTCACTATGCTTTTCTAGGAAAATTCCCCAAGTATTTTTTGCTTACGCCAGGCCCCGCCCTGTGCTTGGATTGACAAACAAAGAGCATGAACACTACTCTTGCAGGACTTAGACTTTATTGTAGGAATTAAAACAAAGTGAAACACCCAACACTTCCTGATACATGGAAAGAGCTCAGGAAATGGTAACCATCTGCAGAAGGGGCACCCCAAGAAATGGGGATAATTCCCAACTCCAGGGAAATTAGTCCACCATCAGTCTTTGCTCCATGACATGGTGTTTCCTGGAAAACCAGTTGGCTGGTGAGTTGTGAGTTGTGAGTTCTCCCTGGAGAACCAGTTGGCTCTCCTTTCCTTCCTCTATCCCTCCCTCTCTCTTCTTCTCTTTCCTTCCTTCCCTCCCCCTTTCCTTCCTTTCTTTCTCCCTTTCTCCCTCCCTCCCTTTTTCTCTTTCCTTCCTTGCTTCCTCCCTCCCTGTAATAAATAATAATTACAGTATTACTGTAATTATTTGTAAATAATATTTACATTAATATTATGTAAATAATAATTACAGTATTACTGATTACATTCCTTATGCTGTACCTTTTCATCCCTGTGACTTATTTATTTTATAAGTGGACATTTGTACCTTTTAATCCCCTTCATCTATTTCACCCACCCCCTACCCCCTCCTCTCTGGCAACCACGAGTTTGCTTTCTGTATTTATTAGTCCGTTTGCATTTGTTTGTTTGTTTGTTTTGTTTTGTTTTTTAGATTCCATATATAAGTGCAAGCCTAAGGCACTTGTCTTTTTCTGTCTGACTCCCTTCACTTAGCATAGTACCCTCCGGGCCTCTCCATGTTGTCACAAATGGCAAGATTTCATTCTTTTTTATGACCGAGTAATATTCCATTGTAGATACAGAACCACATAATCTTCTTTTTTTTTATGTTAAATATAATTTACCGTCAAATTGGTTTCCATACAGCACCCAGTGCTCATCCCAACAGGTGCCCTCCTCGATGCCCATCACCCACTTTCCCCTCTCCCCCACCCCCATCACATCTTCTTTATCCATTCATCTAGGGATGGACACTTGGGCTGCAAATATCTTTTAATGGTGCAAATATCTTTTCAAATTCGTGTTCTCCCGTTTTTTTTGGGGGGGGGGGTACATACCCAGCAGTGGAATTAGTGGATCATATGGTATTTCTATTTTTCATTTTGTGAGGAAACTCCATACTGGTTCCCACAGTGGCCACACCAACCTGCATCCCCCACAACAGTGACCAGGGCTCCTTCTTGACGTTGAGAAGGACGTATCCGCAACATCAGTACTAATGCGTGCTTCTGCAGGCGACAGCCCTTGACTGGTCTCCTGTCCATCTCGCTCGTTAGCAGAGTTGAAATTAGTCGAGCACCTTTCTGTTTTACAAGCCGTTCCACTCGGGGTCGAGGGGGAGATAGTGATGAATCTGACACCCCTCCGTTAGGTCAGTCAGAGTGGAAAAGAGACTCAAATGGGTCAAACTTGTTACATAAATGGAATCGTGTGTGTGTGTGTGTGTGTGTGTGTGTGTGTGTGTCCCTTCTTGTGCTTAGTGTTAGGTTTTTAGGGTTCTTCTGGGCCATATCATATATCATTATGGTGTTCCTGTTTGCTGCTGAATAGTATTTTGCTGTATGGATATACCATGGGTGTGGGATGGGGTCGAAGGTTAACTATAACCAGGCATGAAAGAATATTATTAGGGTGATGATAATGCTTTAAAATCGGCTTATGGGGAGAGTGCCTAGGTGGCTCAGTTAAGCCTCCGACTTTGGCTCAGGTCATGATCTCACAGTGTGTGAGTTCCAGCCCCCTTTGTGCTGAGAGCACAGAGCCTGCTTGGGATCCTCTGTCTCCCTCTCTCTCTGCCCCTCCCCTGCGTACTCTCTCTCTCTCTGTCAAAAACAAATAAACATTAAGAAAAAAATAAAAAATTCGATCATGGGGATGGCTTCACAACTCAGTGAATTTATTACAAATCATTAAATTATGCGCTTAACCCTGGTCAATTTCATGGTCTGTAAATATTATCTCAACAAAATTGCTAATGAAAAAATGAAGTGCACAGAAAACTCAGAAGGGGGGGATCATTTCTGCCTCTGGATATTAAGGAAGGCTTCATGGAAGAGGTGTGACGAATGATGGGCTTCATAAATTGTATTGGCCGTGAGCGCTAAAAAGTGTCTGAATGCCTGCTATGACCCCTTCCTATGGCGTCTCCCGAATCCCCGGAAGACTTCATGGTAGAAACGAGGTAGCCTAGACCCAAGTGTGGAGGGACTTGCTTAAGAGCACCCAACTCGCATGTGGAGTCCCCATCTCCAGCAAGGCAGCCCCTGCCTGAAACCACCCTGAGCCCCCCCTCCGCCCGCGCTTCTCGATCTCTGGCAACAGGAGAATGGGGTGGTTTTTGCGGACCATCTATCCTAATCTTGTTTGCTGAAAGACGACCTAATTTGCTACTATCTAACCGAATTCAAACTTGATAGCGAGGCGACATAATAAAAACACCCTCCTAATAGTGCGCTGCTTCAAGGCAAATGACTTGCTCGGAAGGGAAATTAGAGTCGCGCTCTCCCAGCACATATGGAAAAGCTGGAGGAGACGAAGCGCCATAACGTTGATTTCAATTACGTCCTAACCTTCAGCGTGATGATGTGACATTATACCCCTCTGTCCCCCGGCTGCGGATGCACCCTCACTTTTATTTCTCTTGTTAAAGATGAGCTGTGTTGTGGCCCATCGATCTCTGCAAATATTCTGCTGTTTACAACTTGGATAATCTTTCTGTAATCTGCAGGAGTAATTGGATTCCTACAAACGTGGCTGAATTTTCAACATCCCTGAGATGGGGAGGAAGTGGGGAGTCTGACACGATGAGCCCCCCCACCCCGCCCCGCCCGCCGCCAATTGCAGAAGTCTCTTTTGTTCTCTAGTTAAAGCTGACCTTTTCTCTCCGGTTTGAAAGGTTATGTCCTAATAAGTTTGGCCACTGTAACAGAAAGGATGGGGTTCCTTTCAATGAAACAAGGCTGTAAAAGTCACAGCTCTCTGGCTCCTGAGATGCCATCGCTGCTACGGCCGGTCATTACCTGATTCAAGAAAATAAGGATGAAGGGGTTCTCCTCTGTTGAAAAAAAAAAAATTCTCGCTTCTGGGAACATAGAGACAAGAACGCACGCGCATGCGCGCGCCTTCACACACGCGGGCGCCCCCTATTGACGCCCCTTTTGTCAATGGCTTTCGTTCTTTCCCATCAACGTGGGTACTTGGGACCAAAGAGGATAGTGCTGCCTTCTTATCTTGATTCTGCCACTTGCTAGCCCGCTAACCTTGGGCAAAGGAAACTCTGGGGGCCTCGGTTTCCCCATGCTTTAAATGGGGGGGGGGTCCCAATACAATTTACACTGTAGAGTTGTCACGAAGCTGCATTTGTCACTGCTCCGCACTGGCACGGAGCGGGCATTCATGTTTGTGACCTCAATTCAGCAAGAGGAGAAAAATGGCACGCAGATGCATTCCTGCCAAAGCGAAGGGTGCGGCTTGCTTGGTGTTTTCAGGTTATTCTCAGAAAGGTAGAAGCTTGAAAAGAAGGAAGCCACGTGAAGGAGGGGTCTCTGGGCCCCGGGGACAGAGAGGCTTTGGCGCAGATGAGATCCCATGTGCCACAGCATCCCTAACAGCAGGAACTCCACCTCTAAGACCCAAGAGCGTCCAGTGTTGGGTCCCATGGTGAATGGAGTATTTTTACCCTTTTTTAAAAAGCTTTTTAATTTTATTTCAAGAGAGAGAGAGAGAGAACCAGCAGGGAAGGGACAGACAGAGAGGGGGACAGAGGATCCAAAGAGGGGCTCAGCTGACAGCACAGAGCCCAATGCAGGGCTCGAACCCACAAACTGTGAGATCATGAGCTGAGCCGAAGTCTAAGGCTTAACCGACTGAGCCACCCAGGCGCCCCTGGATTATTTTTACTCTTAAAGAAGTGAAGGGAGTTACCTTATGATTTGTTCTTATCATAGCAATTTTCAGATAAGAAGGTGTGAAGTTTCAGCGATAAGAAATTGTCAAAAATAATTAAAACAAATCCATTTAATAGAAGTTAC
This sequence comes from Panthera pardus, assembly GCF_024362965.1. Lineage (NCBI taxonomy): Eukaryota > Metazoa > Chordata > Mammalia > Carnivora > Felidae > Panthera > Panthera pardus. Next base: position 16,517,990 of record NW_026526980.1, read on the forward strand.
TAAGATGAGAGCATACCTTTGGGCATTGTTATGGAAAGATGCTAATGATACATTGTTAGGAGTCTATTTTTGAAAAAGAACCTGTATTTAGGAAAATGGATGGATGGGTATATGACAAGTCGTAGTTTTACTTGGGTTGGAGGATTATGTGTGATTTTGTTCTTTCTTCCTTTTTGCTTTTTCATATATTTCTCGTTTCCTCTCTCATTCCTTAACATTTGTGTAAAAGCTCTTGTTCCATATTTAAAATGTGTTTTCTTTAAAAAATATATTTTTTAAAATTTTATTAGAGAGAGAGTGCAAGTCGGGGAGAGGGGCAGAGCGAGAAAGAGAGAGAATCTTGAGCAGGCTCCTTGCCCAGCGTGGAACCCGACGTGGGGCTCGATCCCACAACCCTGGGATCCTGACCTGAGGGAGGGGAGGGAGGGAGCCAAAGGATCCGGAGTGGGCTCTGGGCTGACAGGCTGGCAACAAGGAAGCCAACGTGGGGCTCGAACTCGTGAACCGCGCGGTCATGACCTGAGCGGAAGTCGGATGCTTAACCGACCGAACCTCGCAGGCGCCCGGAGATGGTTCCGCGCCTAAATAGGCAGCTGAGCTTGGAGGTGGTGTAGACGCCACATGCACATGTTTTGAAGTGATGTGTCTCTTGCCGTTAGTGTGCGTTTTGCTGCCCACCAGCTTCTGGGGGTGCGCTGTCAGGGGCTCAGGAACAGCAGTGGGGAGACCGGATGTGAACGAAGACAGGTGATGGGTGTAGTGGCACCCCCCCATCAGGTGATCCATGCAGCTCACAGGGAACTGCAGCTTAGCCCATGCACAGTGACAGCTAATCTGCTTCCTATGCCTTTAATAGTTTCGGTGGCCCCTTTTCCCAAGCATGGTGTTTGTGAGCTTTGCTCTGATTGGCCCGGCTCAATCTAGCTGGCCAGGAGTTGGAAAGACACCAGTTCTCCGTCTCACTCACTTATTCCCATGCTCCAGCCCCTCGCTGACGAGCCAGCAGCCTTTGTGACACCGGGGCTAGTCATCGGTGACTCCTTGGCCATGATAAGACCGGGGGCATAGCGATATCTGTGGTGGGAACTTTGTCACGCTACCGACTGGATCCTCTCTTTTAAGGGGCTCTAACTTTCTACTTGACTTTAGCATCGCAAAAATAAATATGGATTTCGATGGGAGGGTTTGCCTCGTCTGGAGCACACCATTGCAGCCTGGGAGGAATGACGGTGTCCACCATTTCTGTGCTGTGGCATACAGCCTTCTTGGGCGCGTACAGACCGAGAGCCCCGAAGTTAAAACCGGTCTCACAGAGGCATGGTCTCGCGTTCAGGTTCTCCCCTGCGAATGCATTCCGTTTATTAGAGAGCTGGTTCGTCCATTAGCGATCGCGTGAGAAAGCCAGGAGAACACCCAGCTCTGAGGTTGGATTGCCCGGAGAGGTGTGATCGCATTTTATCTTCCAGAATATAGGTTGTTAAGGATCCAACTGTTCATTTTTGCATCGGTGGGATAATCGTCCGAGGCGTTAACTCCGTAGAGCTTGGCGTACTGGTGTATTTGGAAGAGTGCTGATGTGTCTTCTTCACATTCTAGGAATCTTATTTGGGAATTTAGCATGCCTACCAATTCAACGGACACATAAGGGAGAAATGGCCTTTGGCATGTGGCCAAATAGAGAATGACTTGGCGGATCCAAGTGCTGTCCCCACAGAATTCATACAGGTAGCAAAATATGTTCATTGTGGGGGAAAAAGTCCGCAGACCATGGACATTATCTAAAATGGTAGAACCACAGACAGAACCTCGGTCAACATTTTGTTTATTTCCTTGCAGTATCTACCTTCCTCTTTATATCTAGATCTATAGATCGATCGATCTATCTATAGATATATAGATAGAGATCTATATATCTATAGATAGATCGATCGATCGATCGATCGATCTCTAATCTAGATCTATCGATAGATAGATCTAGATCTAGAGATAGATCTATAGAGATAGATCGATAGATAGATAGATCGATCGATCGATAGATAGATAGATATAGGGGCACCTGGGTGGCTCAGCCAGTTAAGCATCCGACTCTTGATATCGGCTCTGGTCATGTTCTCACCATTCATGAGATTGCGCCCTGAGTCAGGCTCTATACGGACAGCATGGAGCCTGCTTGGATTCTCTCTCTCTGCCCCTCCTTTGCTTGCTTTCTCTCTCTCTCTCTCAAAATAAGTAAACATTTAAAAAGTAAAAAAAAAAAAAGAGAAATATACAGATGTAGGTCTCTCTCTCGGTGTCTATACCTGTATTTTGTACTCTGGACAGATAGAGATATAGTTTGAGTATTTACAGACTGAAACTATGCACACACACACACACGCACACACACACTTCCTGTTTTTTACAAAATGAAGATCATAGAATACACGATATATCTTGGCTTACATTTGGATGATTTTGCGTAATGGAATACCATACGCATTGTCCTGTGATGCTAAGTATTCTCTGCAACATGATTTTAATGGCTTCCTAATATTTCATTATATGGCTGTACCATAATTTGTCACACAAGCCTATTGTGAATATTTATGTTTCTTAAATTTATCACTCTTATAAATAATGTTGTGATAATATCACGTGTGCAGTCTTGAGTATTTCCTTTGGAGGAATTCCTGGAAGTAATTCGGAGAGGATATAAAGACTTTTATAAGCCTTTTGATGTATCTTGCCAAATTACCCTCAAGAAAGGACAAAACAATTTATTTTCCCACCATCAGTGAATGCATCGACAACAGTGTCCCATATATAATTTTATTCTTTGTCAACTTGATAGATGAGTGATGGCATTTTGTTGTTGCTTTCATTTGCATGGAATTTATTACAAAATAGACTGATTCGTTTAGCCCTATGTTATCCATACGTTTTTCTTCATTTGTGAACTGTCAGTTCATGTCCCCTAGTTTTTTTGTTTTTTTGGTTTTTTTTAATGTTTTTAATGTTTAGTTTTGAGAGAGAGAGAAAGAATAAGTGGGGAGGGGCAGAGAGAGAGGGAGACAGAAGATCCGGAGGGATCTCTGTGCCGTCCGTGCAGAGCTCGCTATGGGGCGCGAACTCACGAACCGCCAGATCATGATCTGAGCCAGAGTCAGACGCTTAACCGACTGAGCCACCCAGGCGCCCTGGCCTGTACTTTTTTTTCTATTGGATGTTCCTTTTGGTTTTTCTTTGTTGATCCGCTGAGGTTATTTAAATATCAGATATGTTAGCTTTTGAGGGCAAAAGTGGTGATAAGAACGCGCACGGCAAAGATTCGAATAGAATAAACCCAGAACCATTCATAGGCCTCACTCCGTCTCTGGGGATTAGGGCAAGTGGTAAGAGGGGAGTGCTGGTTTATTCTCAGCTTGCCTCTCAACCTGACCCATAGTCCACCCATTTCTGTCTGACTCCATGCCTCAGGAGGCTGACCTCTGTCTATGCGCTGGATTCTTGGGCCCCCTTGCTCTCAGCTTTCCAGTTGGTTTTGGCCCATGGGCATCAGTGACAATCGATCAGAGGGCAGCAAGAGAGAGGCAAATGGGTATTTATATCCTCTCCTCACCCCCTGACTGCCTGGTAGAACCTGCAATAATCACGCGTTCATTTTGTAATTAGCTCTAATCCTTGTACATTTTTTTCCCCAGGCCCCTTGGGTTTGCTCTGGGGATTTGAAAGGCATTGTCCATTTCTTTCTATTGAGTAGTTGGACTCCTTATTGTCAACAGGAAAGAGCTCGTGGACCATTACAGATTTTTAGACATTGCGTGTTATCTCATTATGAATACCCTCTGAATCTATTGTTCTGCCTTCTGATTTTATTTAAAATGTGTTTTGGGGCACCTGGGTGGCTCAGTCGGTTAAGCGTCTTGACTCTTGATTTCAGCACAGGTCATGATCTCATGGTTCATGAGATCGAGCCCCGCGTTGGGGTCTGCGCTGACAGCCACAGAGCCTGCTTGAGATTTTCTCTTCCTCGCTCTCTGCCCTCCCCCCCCTGCTCTCTCTCTCAAAATAAATAAACCTAAAGAAATAAAAGATGTTTTGACATATGTATAGTAAAATTACGTTCAGTCAAATTGCCTGTATATCCTCGTTCAGTCTCTGGGTATCCTGTTCCAATTAATAAGGCTTTATGATCCTAAGAATTTGTAAATGTAGCCGCTTCAATTGTCTTCTAAGATTTTCATTCAAATTCTATTTGTAAGTCGATCGGCTCTCCACCTGATGCAGACTTTTTGAATTTTTGGCTCTTTTGACATATAGTGCTAAGGACGTGCAAGTCTCTGGTGGATATGGGATGTATATTCGATATGATGGGAGGTAGGTGTTCAGACTCATTCATAGTCAGACGCTACCACCATTCATTGGTCGGGGTAGCAACAGATTACCACTTTGCTTTCAAGGGTTTGGTCAAAAGAAGCCCCACAAAAATGAAAACTTTTAACACTTACCCCTGGTGGGTACGCGGGGAACAGTCGCTCTCAGAAGTTACTGGAAGGAGGATAAATTTTTACAGGCCTTTTGGAAAGTAACATGGCAGTATCTTTTAAAATTAAAAGTAACACATGCTGTTCAACCCAACGATCCCACTTCTGGGAATTCAACCCCTAGTAATAAAACACATCAATAAATTAAGGCACATGTACCAGGATGTTTATAGCAGCCTTGCTTGTAGCCGGAAAATAAATGTGGATGACAAAGAAAGGTTGAAAAATCTATATAATGGGACATTTTGCAGCCACTTTAAAGAGTGAATTATAGCTGTAACAGAAGGATTTCTATGAGGCATTGTTGAGGAAGAAGAGAAAGGTAAAGAAATGTGTTTCACACGGTAGTATTTTTATTAAGCAAACAGTGACCCCGAAACGGATGTGGGTGGGGGTGGTGGTGAATCTGCAAATAATTACATGAGAAGGGCAGAGAAGAGCTTACAGCAGTTTTGGGAGCAAAGGGTATATTGTTGTGTGATTTGTGAGCAGGGCAAGAGAAACATTGTAATAGGAGAGGCAAATTTTCCACTTAAGAGACGATCCCTGTTTGGTTTGTTACAGATCTCTCCATGTATTTGCATAAATAAATGAGAAAAAAAGAATATAATGATTGACTCGTAATGATGTCCACGACAGATTGTCGGGCACCAAGGCCAAGTTGCACTGAAATGTGTTAAGAGGCAATAAAGAAAAGCCCATGTACACACGGTGACGTTTGCTTGTACAACAGCTGAAAAGTCGGTTCTATTCCACATCGTTCATGGTGGGGTCAGTGGAAGGGGGAAGGGGGTGAAGAGAAGTGATCGCAAGGAGGGGCGCCTGGGTGGCTCAGTCGGCTTGACATCTGACTGTTGATCTCGGCTCGGGTCCCGATCTCACGTTTTGTGAGTTCAAGCCCCACGTCAGGCTCTGTGCTGACAGCTCAGAGCCTGGAGCCTGCTTCAGATTCTGTGTGTGTGTCTCCCTCTCTCTCTGCCCCTCCCCTGTTCGGGCTCTGTCTCTCTGTGTCTCAAAAATAAAGAAAAACATTAAAAAGACGTAAAACATGAAAAAACAATTGACAAGGAAATGACAGATTTGTACCCATAAAATTTTACATTGTATTATTGCGACCAAAGGAGAGAGAGAGAGAGAGAGAAGGGGAGACACAGAATCCGAATCAGGCTCCAGGCTCCGACCTTGACAGGCTCCGACCTGTCAGGAGAGAGACTGATGCGGGGCTCGAACTCACGAGCCGGGAGATCATGACCTGAGTCCAGGTTGGCGCTTCACCGACGGAGCCACCCCGGCGCCCTGGAGTTTGGGATTTTAGACCGAAGCTTTTTAGGGTATCTCCATCTCAGTCCCGTTGACTTCGGGGCCGGCTAAGTCTTTGCACTAAAGGACATTTAGCGCAGCAGCCCCACCTATACTCATCAGGAGACGGTAGCAACCCCTGCCCTTCCAGTTGTGAAAACCAAAAATCTCTCCAGGCATTGTCACATGTCACCTTGGGGACAAAGTGTCCCCCTCCACTCCCCAAGAACCAGTGCTGGGTGATGGGGAGCGGACGGTCTTTAAGTAGCTGACAATGACTTTGTGGTGGAAGACAGACTGGAGAGGAGGAGGCTGGAGGCAGGGAGACTGCTCAGGAGGCCGCTACTGTGATCCAGACGAGAACCAAGGTCCGCCTGGGAGAAGTCTCTCTCCTAAATTCATCTCTGATCTGCTGCCTGCCCTCCATCCCTACTGTCCTGGCCCCTGTTCCCATCACCCTTGTTATTTTTTACCTTGTCTACCTGCCTCGTCCCCTCTCTCCTTCTCTCTCTCCTCGTCCCCTCGTTCTCCTTGTTGCTGCCACAGGGAAATTTCTGATGAGATCGGGCGCGTTCAGGGTGGTGTGGCCACAGACCAGCAGGAACTGTCTTAAAAGCAAAGCGAAACATGTTCATTCTCAGCTTAGGGACCTACAAATGGCCCCTGTCACCGGCAGGATCAAGAACAATCTCTGTGAGGACAACGAGGCCCTTTCGGAGCCGGACCCTGCATGCTTCCATTCTTTCCGTGTGCCAGGGTCTAGGTCATAACTTCTCATGACCTACTTACCATCTCTTCAATGGCGTCGAATCTTCTTGGACAACTTCTTCTCAGCCTTGTATTCCTCTTCTTTCCATCTGCCAAGAATCTCCTTAAATGTCACCTCTTCTGAGAAGCCTCCTTTGCTTGGCTGAGGGTAGAGTTGAAGATTCCTTTTCTGGGTTCCAATCCTATGGCGCTTACCATAGGAGTCTCTATCTCATAGCACCCTAATTCTTTTGTCGAGCCACCCCACTTGCCTGTGAGTCCTTCAGAATCAAAGTTTGTGTTGAGATCGGGCGCGTTCAGGGTGGTGTGGCCACAGACTCAGTGCCTGGGGCGCATTCAGCACTTAAGTATTTTCTGGAAAAGGAAAGGAAGGAGGAAAGAGCAGACCAACACAAGTATCAATATGGCTCTGCTAAGTTAGTAATCGTGCAAGAAATTTAATTTTTTTTTTACATTTTATTTATTTTTGAGAGACCGAGAGAGACAGACTGAGGGGGGAGGGGCAGAGAGAGAAGGAGACACAGAATCCAAAGGAGGCTCCAGGTTCTGAGCCAGCTGTCAACACTGAGACCAATGCGGGGCTCAAACCCTTGAACCATGAGATCATGACCTGAGCCGCAGTCATATGCTCGACTGACTGAGCCACCCAGGCACTCCCGTGCAAGCAATTTAAAAAAAAATTTTTTTAATGTTTTATTTATTTTTGAGACAGAGAGAGACAGAGCATAAACAGGGGAGGGTCAGAGAGAGAGGGAGACACAGAATCTGAAGCACGCTCCAGGCTCTGAGCTGTCAGCACAGAGCCCGACACGGGGCTCGAACTCTTGGACCACGAGATCATGACCTGAGCCGAAGTCGGACGCTTAACTGACTGAGCCACCCAGGCGCCCCCCGTGCAAGCAATTTTAAAAGAGACGTGGAAGGATAGAATCGCTCAATAATGAAATTAATCAGGGAACTTGTAAAAGAGATGTTTCAAGAATAGAGAACAGTCTGTAGTCGAAGGGGACATCTCTGGGGTTGTAGGAAGTCTTCTCTCAGAGTTTGGCCTTTGGTACATTTTCTTTGGCCCCACGTTATGCTGTATTTTCTAAAAAGTCAGTAATTACTGTGAAAAATCACTGGGAAGTAGGCTTTATGATAACAACATAAACAAAAAAAACCCAGTATCATAAAAATACGGATGTCTGCCTTCGTTTGGCATGAACGGCTGAATAAGAAGCCAAGAGTTGGCCAACTCAAGTGGACTGGGTTGCCCTAGAAGTTAGAAGAGGCAGTCCGTGGGCAGGCAGGGATCGGTCACATAGTCCCAATAGGGCACTGCAGGGTTTATGGAGACAAGAGATTATAGACACTCCCTGCAGGTGCAGGTAAGGGTCCTATTGCTTCGAATGCCTGTGTAGGGTGGTTGGATATGCAGTTGATTGGGACCAGGAAAGGCAGGGGGCTGATGGTCAAGGAACACCCCCGACAAACTGGAGTCACTCCTAAGTGGTGGGATCGCTGACATCCTCATGCAAGGTGGTGGAATCTGAACGTCTTTTCCAGAACTCTGGCTCACCCAGGGCAGCCACTGGGACCATGTCGTGAGTGAGCCCATGAAGGGGTCTGTAGAATTGTGGCCAGTGAACCGAAAGTGTGCTCTAAGATAGCAAACATGTTTGCTAACGGGTCTCACGCACAGTGTTTTATGAATTAAAGACAAGAGCAATAAAGCCGTGTTAGTCTCAATTCCCTGAGAAAAGCCAATCAACAACCAAACTTGGAATTGATTTTTTTTTTCGCTAGTTCAATACTTAATGTTACATGTTAAGCAACAGGATTTTACAATTCACTAGTCCTTCACTTACAGGGAATTAAGCAACAAAAATCCATTCTCTTCCCCAATGCCAAGAGCCCAGGCTATGCACTAATAAGGGAGTGAACCAATTGAGTGATTCAGTCAGGACATTGATCTCTTGTTTTCCCGAACACCGATTTCTTTGCTATATGTGGGGACTCCTTAATAGACTCCAAGAGCTCTTTCTTCTTGCCTTCTGTAATTCTTCGCTCTCTCTCCCCATCTCCCCAAGCCAGAGGTTCAGGAAACTGCTGACGTCCGTGTTACTGAAACTTTTGCAGACAAGAGACCTGCTGCCCGAGATCTCGTTCCTGAGCAGCGTTTATAAAAACCTCACATGTGCTCCGTATTTAAGGGACTGTTTTGTTTTGCGTGTTTGTCTGTTTGTTAGATTCCATACGTAGGTGAAATCATACGGTACTTGTCGTGCTCCGTCTGAGTTATTTCACTTAGCATAAGACGTTCTAGGTCCACCCGTGTAGCAAATGGCAGGGTTTCAGGGTTGGGGGGGGATGGGGGAAATAGCTGAAGGGGATTAAGATGACAAGCTTCTGGTTATAAAATAAAGAAGTCACAGAGATGAAAAGTACAGCCCAGGAAATAGAACCAAAAATACGGTAGTAGCATTGTGTGTAAACGCACACGTGTGGTGGTCAGAACGGAGTAATGTATAGAATGTTCGATCGCTGTGTTGTATACCTGAAACGAATATAGCATTGCATGTCAACTCTACTTCGAGAATACATGAAGAAAGTCAAACATGTAGACGCAAAGGGAACTTGCTTTGGTCCTCAGAGCACCCTTGTGAAATATACACTATTATTCCGTGACAATAATGTGGTCCTTGTTTATACCTGAGGACAACGAGCCACATGGGGGTCGTCATCACCCAGGTATGGAGTGGCTGGGCTACAGCTTGAACCAAATGCTTGGGCTCAGGTCCTTGACCTTAACCTTCACACTCTGCTCCTCTCCGATGTCGATATATTTGGACGCTATTCTCTAGAAAGAGTGGCTACCTTAGGTGAATCGCCACCCATCACTACTTACCTATGAAGAAACTTGAATTTGGTAGGTGCCCGATGATGAGTCGATGCGTGAGCTCATTCAGCGCATTTCGCTCTCCTAATACGGTCTAATGTTTGGCATGTCGTGTGGTGCAGAGAGAATGGAGCAGACGTGAGGTGGGGGACAGCCTCCGAGACCCCAGTTTCGAAACTGCTGGTGTTTTATAGAGCTCTAAAAAAACAAGGGCTTATACATCCTCCAGGACCAGACAAGGAAAAGCTTGTCTTGTGCTTAAGGTTTGATGGACACAGGTCAAGTGGTGTCTTCCCATTCTGCCCAATCCTTAGGAGCTCCTCATCCATGAACCAGGATCAGGGGCTACAGCGGATGGACAATTACTTCCTAAATAAGTCCCATCACGAGGCTCATGGCTAAGCCTCTCTGTCCTAATAGGACAGAAAAGAGGGAAGGACGGCTTTAAGAGACTTCAGGGTCTCCTTGAGCGCATTGCGAAGACCTCGTTTGTCTCCACGGTTGGTTTTTTAGCTGCCAGCGGAGTCGAGGTTGCCACAGAGGTGCCTCGGGTGGTCCGGTGAAGGAGGCAAGGAGGAACATAGACGCTTGGTATTTTCTTACCTGTAAGTGAACTTGAGTTACGTGTTTATTATGTTTATTACTTCCATAGTGAATCAACACAAGACAGAAACAAAAATACCCACCTCTACCATTATCAACCCCAAACCTACCAATATCAACAACTTCTTTCTTTCTTTCTTTCTCTTCCTTTTTTTCTTTTTCTTTCTTTCTCTTTCTTTCTTTTCTTTCTTTGTCTCTTTCTTTTTCTTTCTTCTTTCTTTTTCTTTCTTTCTTTTTTCTTTTTCTTTCTCTTTTTCTTTTTCTTTCTCTTTTTTTCTTTTTCTCTTTCTTTTTCTTTCTCTCTTTCTTTTCTTTCTTTCTTTCTTTCCTTCTATTTCTTTCTTTCTCTTTCTTTCCTTTCTTTCTTTCTTTCCTTCTATTTCTTTCTTTCTCTTTCTTTCTTTTTTCTTTTTCTTTCTCTTTCTCTTTCTTTTCTTTCTTTCTTTTTCTTTCTCTTTCTTTTTCTTTCTTTTTCTCTTTCTTTTTCTTTATTTATTTCCCTTTCTTTCTCTCTTTCTTTCTTTCCTTCTATTTCTTTCTTTCTCTTTCTTTCCTTTCTTTCTTTCTTCCTTCTATTTCTTTCTTTCTCTTTCTTTCTTTTTTCTTTTTCTTTCTCTTTCTCTTTCTTTTTCTTTATTTATTTCTCTTTCTTTCTTTCTTTCTTTCTTTCTTTCCTTCTTTCTTTCTTTCCTTCCTTTTCTCTCTTTCTTTTTAAAGAAGCATGTACCAGATGCCAGGCTAAATATTGTCAAGCATTATGTGAGTAATCCTTCCAGAACCCTTCAGGGAAGTACAGTTTGAGTGCTGCTCATGGTTTATTGCAGAACCACCCAAGTCCCCAGAGCCAGTAGGGGCCAGAGTGAGGATCTGGATCCCAACCCCGGATGCGAGCTGTTTGGGACGCCACTGAGACCCCCCGAACTCTGTCCTGCTGCTTCCTGTTACCTCTGCCTTCTCTGCTCAGCTCTTCCCTGTGCCCTGAATGGAGTTTGATATGGAATTTCTGTTCCCTTAGGTCCTGGCCACTGTTGCATCAGTGAGAGCAGTCTCGTTGTGCCCTGCATTGCAGCTGCTGAATCAAGGTAGGAGGTATAGTTTTTCTTTTCACCCATAGCAGGAAGGGTTGAGGCTAGAGAGTTATCTGAATGAAAAGCTATCTTTGACTGCCTGGAATATCTTTTTTTTTTCTGTACCCCTCACATGTACACTTGACCTGTTGACTTCTATTTGCTGTTAAAGACCACATCTTCCAGAAAGGAATGTAATTCCAACGCACATGTATCGGGCACAGGGTGTGACTCATTGAGTAGCTCACAGATGAGGGAATGAGTGAATGAATGAATGAATGAGTGTATATGCAGTCAACACAGGTAGAGTGCGCATGGATGTTTCCCTATAAAACACCAACTTTAATCATTTAAAAAAGAGTAAATTAAAAAAAACCGTAAGTTTATTTATTTATTTTGAGAGAGAGAGAGAGCGCACAAGTGGGGGAGGTACAAAGAGAGAGGGAGACAGAGAGAGAGAATCCCAAGCAGGCTCCACACTGTCAGTGCAGAGCCCAACGTGGGGCTCAAACTCATGGACCGCGAGATCATGACCTGAGCCGAAATCAAGAGTCAGATGCTCAACTGACTGAGCCACCCAGGCGCCCCTAAGAAAGAGTACATTTAATGAAGTTTGAGCTACCCTGTAAGAAAACTCATGAGTCTGGGAAGGATAGTGTTGACAGAGAGTAATCTTCATAAATCTTTTGTTTAGGAAACAAAACCACAAAAAGCATGTGAAATGGTTGAACGATTGGCTCTGAGGGGTGGGGTAGCCTAGTGCACAGCTCCCCACCCAGAGTAGGCATGAGATTAAAACGCAGATTTTCCGGCACTGCTTCTGGAAATTCTGATTTGGCGTTAGACTCGAGATTATTATCTTTTTTTCATTTAGCAATCTGGTACATTCCACAGATCATGTGCTATTCTAAGTGTTTGCACAAGTTCATGCATCTCGTTTTCATTACAACCACAAAAGGCAAGTAAGTGTTCCTGTTACCTTCATTTCGTATGAATGATGGAATCAGGGCTGGACGTGGGCAGGAGATGTATCCCTCCTCTGACGCACTGTTTTAGGTGTTGGGGCCGCTGTTCTAAAACATGTCCCGACAGCTCTTTCAACTCTGGTGTGAATCAGTCTGCAAGCAGAATGTTCTATCATGGAGCAAGTCAGTGTTGGGCAAAGATAAATTCTCCCTTTGCATAAGAAGTCTCTTGGTCGCCTCCACCACTGTGTGAACACTGATGATCGTCGTATCGTGTGACGAATGTCCAGGGACCCAGCGCCTCCTCTGTGTGTCTTGAGGGCGGGGCCAGTTTTCAGTTCGCGTTTAAACCCCCCATGTAGTAGGTAGGCGGTAGCTGCTGAATAAATGAACAAATAAATGAATGCACTTACTCTTTATCAGAATTCTGTGAAAGAGCTTGCTTATTAAGTGTTAGCAATGTGCACTTAGTGTCCTATTGCTGCTATAACAAATCACCACTGACTTGGTGGCTTAAGATGACATAAACGGAAGTCAGAAATCCAAACTGAGTCTCAGCGGGCTGAAATCAAGGCATTCGCAAAGGTGTGTTCCTTCTGGAGGCCCTAGGAGAGAATCTGTGTCCTTGAGTTTGCGGCTTCTAGAAGCTGTCAGTTCCTTGGCTCGTGGGCCTCTGCCATCTTTCATCTGCCAGCCATTGTATCGTTTCAACCTCTGCTTCCAATGTCTCCCGCTTTTGCTCTTAAGGACCCTTGGGATTACATGGGGCCCGCCCCGATAATCCGGGATAATCTCCCCACCTTGAAACCCTTCATTTAACCACACCTGTAAAGTCCCTTTTGCCATGACCAGTAACATTTTCACAGGTCCTGGGGACTAGGATGGGAACCATTATTCCGTCTACTCTAGGCATCCAGGATGTAATAGATGTCCCACATCGTTTTCTGTTTAACTAATTAATAATTCTTTCACTCAACATTAGACTTTATAATAAGGTAGAAATACAGATACGTTTAGGGCTGAGTACAGCATCGTCTTTACATTAAAGAAAGCCCATAGAGGTATTGGACAGAAACTCAACGTCAGCCCTGGAGGAGAAGACAGAAAATGTTCTGTAGATTTCATAGGAGAGCAAGACCACTTGTAGCTGAGAGAATACAGGAAGGCTTCCTGGGGGAAGTAGCAGTGGAGCTGGAATGTGACGATCGTGTTGAATTTGGGAATGGGAAGGGAGTGGGGACAGAAGGAGCGAGGGCATGGAGGAAGGAAAGCCTGATACAACCAATACACGTTGAATGTTATCAGATGCCAGACACTGTCGATTATTCCCTCAGGATTCCTACCCTTGCTTTCCAAACAGCAGCCCTGAGATATATACAGAATTATTCCCCCCACATTATAGGTGAAGAAACTGAGGCACAGATGGCCTGAGCAACTTACCCGATGGAAGTGATAGAATGTGATTGGAAACCCAGCTTCTCCCCCAGGAGGAAATAGTTGTGTTTGGATGAAGGGTGTCACGTATACGTAAAAGGGAGTGGAGAATAAGATCGTAAAAGGTAGGGAGAGACCAGACCATTTAAGAATTTGAGCCCCTCCACCAAAAAAAAAAAAAAAATAATAATAAAAAAAAATGAGACCCCAGTTTTGAGTTAGTGCTTCATTTAAAAGGTAATAAGCACTGGGGCAACCTGGGTGGCTCCATCAGTTAAGCGGCCGACTTCGGCTCAGGTCATGATCTCACGGTTCGTGAGTTCGAGCCCCGCGTCGGGCCGTGTGCTGACAGCTCAGAGCCTGGAGCCTGCTTCGGCTTCTGTGTCTCCCCCTCTTTCTCTCTGCCCCTCCCTGGCTCTTACCGTCTCTCTCTCAAAAATAAGTAAACATTAAAAAATTTTTTAAAAAAGTAATAAGCACTTCTACTTTTGAGGAGGTAGAGTAGCCATAATTTCTCCTACGCCTTCCGCTATATACAACCAGAAACCTAGACAGATGGACTGGATACCTTGGCTACATGAGGTCCCAATTTTTGTCTTTTTATTTTATTTTTTTTGTTATGACGCCTCCATCCCGGGTTTGGAGCTTAAGAAGCCAGCAGCCTTCAGGCATCAAGGAGTGCGGGAAAAGAAAAGCCCCCACAAAAGCTCTCTCTCTAGTCAAAGGGCTATGAAGGGGGCAACCTAGCAAAACGGAAAACTTCCAGACAATAGCTGCTCTATGTCAGCCAGACTCCCCCGGAAAAGCCGTAGCCCCACACCCATCTAAGCTGACAAAGGTTGAGTGGGGGGGTCTGCGCTTCTGCCCTTGCCAGGCGGTCATGAAGACCCCTCCATCGCTGTGGTGTTCGAGGAGATCGTATTGGGAGCCTGGAATTTCAGCCCACTCAGTAGTAATGAGGAGCCCCTCATTCTTCCCAGGGGGCGGCATCAGGACTTTCACCATTGCCCAGCAGCGAAGCCACACCCCGTGGTGTCAGTGGAGTATGCATGGGAAGTGGCCACAAGGTACAGTGACCCCTCCCAGCCAGGGAGGTACCAGCAGAGATCTAGTCCTCCCCCACTTGGGTATCCACAGAGACTTGGTGAGGAACGTGGCCTTGAGCCCCAACCCAGTAATGGGGCGGTGAGCCCCTTCCCCTGCCAGAGCCGTGTTTCAGAAATCCAGCTAATGCAGAGAGTTGAAGTAAGATTTCATGTGTCATCACCTAAACCCCAAAACATCCGGGTTTCAATACAAATCACTTGTGACCCCAAGAACAAAGAAAATGTCAACTTGGATGAAAAAAAAAAAAGGACAATCGATCAGTGCCAGCCTGAAAATGACAGAGGTTGGAATTCTGTCAAGAATCTTTGTCAAGATTGTAAAGTAGTCCCCCTAAAGTAGTCCTCATAAAATGCTTCAATGAGAAATTACAAATGGGCTGAAAACACATTAAAAAAAGAGAAACTCTCAGAAAATAATGGAAACTCCAAAGAAGAAGTAAATAGGAAAGACAGTAATTGAGAGAAAAAGCCCAATGAATGAGCTCAGCAACAGAATGTAGAGGTCAGAAAATGGCGTCCGTGAAGTGGAGGGTAGAACAAGGGGAAATACCAAATCTTAGTAACAGAGAAAACATTTAATGAACAAAATGAGCAGGTCTTCAAGGGCTTGTGGCCTTTTAATAAAGGATCTAACTTACAGTGTCAGGGTCCCAAAAGGAGAAGAGCAAGAGACGGGGCTGAAAAGAATCAAAGAAATAATGGCCAAAAACTTCCTAAATTTGACAAAAGACATAAATGTATAGATTCAAGACCCCGAGTGAGTCCCAAAGAGGACAAATCCAAAGAACTTCACACACCAAGAAATATCACAGTCTGGATTCTGAATGTTAAACAGATCTAACTTCTGAATGTTAAAACAAGACAAAAAAAAAAAAATCTCAAAAGCAACCGTAGAGAAATGCCTTCTTATTCTGCGGGGGAAAACAATTTGAATCACAGAGGATTTCTCATCGGACAAAGAGACCAGAAAAGGAAATGGCACTTTTTCTTTCAAGCTGGAAGAAAAGGGTTGTCAACTCAGAATCCCATCTAGTGAAAATGCTATTTGGGAATGATGGAGAAATCAAGACATTCTCAGAGGAAAGAAAGCTAGGAGTGCTGTCAGCAGATTTACCTAAAAAAGAATGGCTAATGGGATTCTCTAAGTAGAAAAGAAAAAAAAAAAGACAATCTTGGAACCTCAGGAAGGAAGACGGAAAGTGGCAAGAAAAAAAATATGGGTAAACATAATACATTTTCCTTCACCTCTTGAGTTTCCTAACTTATATTTGATGGTGGAAGAAAGAATTACAACACTGATGTGGTTTTCAACGTATGCGAAGGAAATACTTAAGATGACTGTATTATAAGTGGGAAAGGTAAAGAGATGTAATTAAAGGGGTTAAGGTTTCATTTGAATTTGTAATATAACACCACCAGTAGACTGTGATCATTTATGTGTATAAAAGTTAGTACCTAGAGCAGTCACTAAAAAAGCCACACAAGGGGATACTCTCAAAAGCACAAATACATCAAAATGCAGTTTGCAAAAGACACTCGAGTAACCACAGAATACGCTTTCTGATCACAAGGGAATCAAGCTGGAAATCAGTAACAGAAAGGAAATAGGAAATTTCCAAATAATTGGAAAGGAAACAGTACAATTCTAACAAGTCATGGGTCAAAGAGCAAGTGTCGAGAGAAATAAGAAGTAATTGAATAGAATGAGAATTAAAAGACAACACATCAAAGCTTATGGCTAAAGCAGCACCAAGAGGGAAATTTATAGCCTTATGCGTTTGGAAAAAAGAATCTCATCTAAGCTTGGAGGACAGTGGGTGTGGTTATAAAGGAGCAAATTGAGGGATTTGTACGTGATGAAAATGGTCTCTGTCTGGACTGTGGCAATGTCAGCAGCCTGGTTGTTTTTATACTATTGTTTTGCAAAATTTTGCATCTGGCAGAAACGAGGTCAAGAATATATGGGATTTTCTTTGTATTATTTTGTAAAGATGTATGTGATTCTGCTATCATCTCAAAAGTTTAATTGAAGAACAGAATATAGGGGCTATCCATCATTACATTTGGCTCAGGCCAAGTGGGTTGAGGGCAGCCAACACTTCTAAGACGAAATAACCACGGGTCAGCATCAGAATGGAGCTTCTGGGATGCCTGACCTTGGATCAGCCGGGAAACCGCGGTGATCCTCAGTTTTCTTACCTCAAAAATGGGAGAGTGCTGCGAGCCTGACTTAGAGGATTCTAGGCTGTGACGAAGCAGCATAGGCTTTGTAGGCTGTAGGTCCTGGAACCCAGAAGAAGGACAGGTTACGGCTTGAATGGACTCAGGGTTGATCTGACCTGAGGTGCAAGGGGGCCTGACTTTAGGAGGTTTAGAGGGTCCCAGGGGAGAGCGCTTCATCAGAGAAGGGATCCCAGCCTCTTTGAATTATGGGGCAAAGCAGCACAGACTAGATCAGCAGGGCTGTGGGAGAGTGTGTGGAGATCAAGTCATTTTCAAGAAAGAAAAAAAAGATTTTGAATGTGAATACCCACTTAAGGGAGCTGTTCCTTTTCCAGCTGAGAAGAAAATGGCAGGTGTGCCCTTGATAGTGAATGACTGAACTCTTTGAATGGATGGCTTTAGTTCCTTGAGTACAAAGGGGGAGCAGGAGGGAAATGACTGGTTTTCTCCCAGAGGGACCAGCCTGCCTTGTGCTTCCCTCTGTCTGCAGTGTGCCAGTTCCGGATGACCCAGCCGTCACGTATGAACTTGGATCAGGCTCTAGTGAGCCATGGGCCTCCTTTCTGACCCTTGGATTTCACGGCTGTCCAGAGGGATGTACATGTGTGCCCCCATCTACGTGATACGGAAATGCATAGACTTGGAAACCGGATACACCTGCCTTAAACTGCTCCAGACGGTTCCTCCACTAACCTTTTCCATGGTAGAAAGCTGGGAGACGGCAGTGTTGGTTGGGATTCACATCCCCGGTGTTCCCAGCTGGGCCCGTTGCCATGGCAATGCCCAGGTCGTGGAAGGGGAGACACGCTATGTGGATAGGCCTCACGTTCTGCACTTTCCTGCTGAGCTGATACCTTGTCATTCATGTTCCAGGGATGTTTGGGATAGAGCCAACCCAGGGACCAAACTGAAGCTAGCAGACAGGGCATCTGGAGTCAAGAAGTGAGCTCGATTCCAGTTCTGTTCTTGATCGGCTCTGGGTCCAAAGAGACATTTGCCGACCACCTTCTGGGTGCAAGGCATGTTTCAGGCGCAGGGATCACAGCAGTGAGCCAATGAGGCAAGACCTCTGTCCTCCTGGCTCTAACACTCCTAGAAAGCTATGGGGAATTCTATCATAGGTCTTGGTGCCAGCTAGTCCTTACCGCAGTGTCAACACATAGCTTAGGACCAACAAAAGGTAGTGATTATGATTGTGTTGCGGGTTCTGGGCTTTTCTGACCTCAGATAGGCTTCTTGCCCTTCTTGTGCTCTGCTCCCGTGGGTAGAACAGTACACAGATGGTAACAGTCAACACGTAAATGATTAAAACGAGTCCGGATAATGGTAAATACTCTGAAGGGAGTGAGCGGTTCATTTAATCACGTATTGAGCACCTACTGTGTGTCAGGAGCTTTCCTAGGTGCTGAAGATACAAACGGTGAAGAAAATAGACCCCATTCTCATAGACTCTACATCCTAGTGGAAAAGACAGATGAGAAAAGATAAACGTATATTTTGGGTGGTGGTAAGAATCATGATTGGGCGCCTGGGTGGCTCAGTCGGTTAAGCGTCTGACTCTTGGTTTCAGCTCAGGTCATGATCTCGTGGTTTCGTGAGTTCAAGCCCCGCGACAGGTTCTGTGCTGACGGCGTGGAGCCTGCTTGGGATTCTCTTTCTCTCTCCCTCTCTCTCTCTCTCTCTCTCTCTCTGTCCCTCACGCACTTGTGCTGTTTCTGTCTCTTTCAAAATAAAGAAATAAACCTAAAAAAAAAAAAGAATCATGGTAAAAGATAAAGCAGATGAGGTGAAAAGTTGTGTATGTGGGTGAGTGCACTTTATTTTAGGCAGGGTGGCCAGGGAACTTCTCTTGGATAAGGTGACAGGCATTGGAGCTGCGATGTAATAACTAATCCTAAGATCAGTGTAAAGGGGGAACATGGGATTTAGCTTTCAGGTTGTCATGAGGTTAAACACGAGATGCCGAATTTGAAGGTCAGGTGCCTGGAACAGCGAAACATCGAGGGCTATTACCATGGTTATGGCAGTGGTTGCGATGGCTCTGATGGTAGGTGCTCAGTGGTTGTGACGGTGAAAAGTCAGAATCAGTACTCCCTCCACGAGAGCCTCGAGGGAACGTCTCTGCGTAAAGAGAAGGATGAACTCGGGAAAGGAAGATCTTCAAGTGCGATGGTTTTTTTTTTCTTTTATAGTCGTGGTAGTATCTACTGGAAGCTGAAATCTTAATTAACTCAGACAGGGGAGCGTCCCCATTTCTAGGCTTTCCAACTTGCGAGTGATGTTCTTGGGAGACGGCAGGGCTGCTGGCTGTGTTGTGTGCCTCGGGGCGGCGGAGTGAAGGAGCCGGGTCCTCCTGCAGGCGTGGGTCGATCAGGCTGCAGGACGAGGGTCGGGTCTGAGGATGCTCCTGGCTGTAGGGTGTGAGGATGCTCCTGGCTGTCGGGTCCTCCCCGAGGGACAGGATGACGAGGCTGCCTCCATCTTGCCCATCCACTCAGCTCGGGCTCATTCTCCACAACCTGGCTCCAGTCCAGCTTATTTCATAATCGGCTCACAGCCAGGAGCCCGTGGCAAAGAGAATGCAGGCACGTGTAACTAAGACTAACGCTGAAAACATTCATGCAGGCCTTGGAGAGAGATTTCTAGCACAACGCTGGCCCTCGGTGCCCTCAGTGATCACCACTCTGAACACCTGTGTCTTACAGCTAGGAAAATGGCACCATTTATTGCCCCGGCCAAGACCTCACAGCGGGTCCACGATGAACTGTGGTTCTGAAATCGCGCCCATGTGTTCAGACCGAGGCCCACAGAAATCTCGTGGATGACAGTTTCATCAGTCTGTGTCTGGGCAGGAAATCGAAATGACTTCGAGTATTTAAGTGCGAAGGAATGTCAAGGAGGGTGTTACCTGCCCAGGAGACAGAGGTGCGGAAGCCAAGCAGGCCTAAGGTCCTCTGGATTCCAAGATTGATGGCTGTTAGCCCTTAGAGGAAGAGAATAAGAGACCACAGGCACTCTCCCAACAGGGTTAATGATATGTGTTGGGAAATACATTAAAACACTAGTTTTCTAGTAAAATCAATCTTAAGATATTTACAGAGGAGAATGATCCGTCTCTAAGGTTTATCTTTTCATTTTTTTTTATTAAGGTATTATTTACACACATTAAATTCAACCTTTTAGGGCATAGTTCTGTGACTTTGGCACACACCTTCCCTTCCAGAATGCCATCCCTCCCCCAAATTTCTCGGCGCCCCTTTGTCATCAGATCCCCCCCACCCCCACCCCCAGCCCCTGGAGAGTCCTGATCCATTTTCTGTCTCCGTGGTTTTGCCACTTCCAGAATAGCAGATAAACGGGATCATTTCAGGCTGCGTGTTTTCAAACATATCCATAAGTTTAAGAAATTCCGAACGGGAGACTTTGGAGGTGTGAGGTGTTTGTTGCAGACTGGGGAGGGATTTGAGCATTCTTTCCTGTCTTTAGAAGAATTAAAAAAAAATTGTTTTCAATGTTTATTTACTTTCGAGAGATAGAGACACAGCATGAGCAGGGGAAGGGCAGAGAGAGAGGGAGACACAGACTCCGAAGCAGGCTCCCGGCTCTCAGCCGTCAGCACAGAGCCTGACCTGGGGCTCGAACTCATGAACGATGACATCATTACACGTTTGATCTTTGGTTTCTTGCACAGACCTCCTAAAACCCTTGGAATTTCTTAAGTGGAATTTCTGAAGAGCACTAAAGGTGTCTTTTGATATTCCTAATAAACGGCTTTCATCTACATCCGAATTTATGTTAATGAGGTGACTTTGGGATAGCACTTGTGGCTGGAGGCTGGTTGCCAGGGAAACCAACCAAAGAGTACAGGATTGGAAGTTTCAGCGCCCCCCACCCCAACTTCTGGGGAAGGGAGGGGGGCTGGAAATTGAGATCAATCATCAAGGGCCAGTTTAATCCATCATGCCTCTGCAAGGAAGCCTCCCCCAAATCCTCCCCAAGCCCCAAATCCCAAAAGGCAGTGGTTTAAGAAGTTTCTGGGTTGGTGAACACATAGAGGTTCTGGAACAACGTAGAAGTTTTGGACTCCTTTCTCCATACCTTATTATGTGCGTCTTCCACCTGGCTATTCCTGAGTTCTACCTGTTCACTTTTTTTATTAAAAAATTTAAAAATGTTTATTTATTTTTGAAAGAGAGAGAGACAGAGACAGAACCTGAGCAGGGGAGGAGCAGAGAGAGAGGGAGAGAGAGAGAGAGAGAGAGAGAGAGAGAGAGGGAGACACAGAACCCAAAGCAGGATCCAGCCTCATGGGGGGCTCAAACTCACCAGCCTTGAGATCATGACCTGAGCCTAAGTCCAGCCCTTAACAGACAGCCACCCGGGCGCCCCCTGAGTTATATTCTTTTAAAATAAAACAGTGATCTAGGAAATAAGTGGTTTGCCTGAGTTCTCTGAGACATTCTTGCATCAAATCCTAGGAGGGGCGGCGGGAACCTCTGATATATAGCCGGTCAGCCAGAAGCATAGGTGACAGGCTCGACTTGGGATCGGCGTCTGAGCCCCTAACAGGACTGAGCCCTTAACCTCTGCGATCTGGTACCGTTTCCGCGTAGGGTGTGGCAATGGACTTCAATTGTAGGACACTCAGCCAGCATCCACTGAGAACTGGAGAACTGCCTGGGGTGGGAAAACGACCACATACTTGGAGTACAGAAGTGCTCAGAGTATTTAGGTAGGGTTTTCCCTTGACCGGGGGGTAGCGTGCAGGCCACAGGCTTTGAACCTTGTACTCAGAACATGGGCCCTTTTCGGAGAACCCCTTCCTGCACGTGAGCCTTTCTTCTCGGGTTTACATTGCCGGTATCCTTTATTGTCCTTCTGCCGGGCACCCTTGGCCTCTTCGGTCACCCGACGTCACTCCGGACAACCGTTCCCCCTGTGTTGCCGAAGGACTGTCCTGCCTCCGCTCCCCGGTCAGGTGCAAGGCCGGGCCTGGCCAATCAGAGCTCTGCATCCCTTTGACCGCGGGGATCTGGTCGCGCATGGGCACGTGACTCAGGCCAAGCCAATGAGGGTCCTTCCAGGAATTTTGCCGGAAAGACCAGGAATAAAGGGCTTTTGTTCTGCTGGTTTCCTTAAACTGCTGGATTATAAACCAGGAGTTTGTGGCGCTGTCTGTGAATGAAATCAAGGCAAGAAAAGCGGGCTTGAAGGGAGGAGGTGGGGATTTTGTTTCCAACAGCCGGTCAGCTGAAGCCACAGGACCTCTGTGTGTTCCAGGTACGTAAACCAACACATTCTTTGGTTATTGTTGTTTTTCTTTTGCTTAAACCAGTTTGAATTAGATTTCTTGGAACCACATTTATCCTGACTTACAGATCTGTCGATGGCGGACAGTAATCCCTAATTGTGGAGATTAAACGGAATAGCATCTGTACGCACTGATTTGCAAAGCCGCAAACATTTTAGAAATCTTAACAAATGGAACCGATTTGAAACAGCGCAGAAAGCTCTTGGGAGTACTTAGGACAGGGACTGAAAGTGAGCTATGCCAGTCACCAATCAAGTGAGGAGCTGGGGTCACACCTCGGGGCGCCCCCCTCCCCCCATTTGATTGGAGAAGATGTGGTTAGGATTTTGTAAGCGTGTTCAGTATAAAAGGACTTCTACGTTCACCGGGGGGATTGAGAAATCCTTCATGGGACGCGAGGCATTTGGGTGTAGCGTGAAACGTGTTTGCTCGGTAACTAATGGTACCGTAGCCAGAGGTGTAACTTAATAGTGTGGCTGTAGGTGGTTTCTCGTGTTCTCAGAATCTCCGTGCTGTCGGATGTAGCAAAACTTGGCAATAACTCTTCTGCCCTACTTCGGGATTGCTCTTTGATTAAAGGAGAAAAGTGCCGTGAGAGGGCTTGGGAACAGCGAAGGATCATTACGTGGGGTTAATTACATCTGTTGGTAAATACATTACAAGAGTAGTTCACTAAGATTAATAATCACGTATTTATAGAGGAGAATGACCAGTCTCTAAGGCTTATTTTTTTATGAAGCTATAATGAACATGTGCATATATTAAATTCAACCTTAATATGTGAGCTATTTTCATAGGTTTGTACTTAACGATGATTCTAATCTTTGTAATGTAAATGGTCTGAATGGAAGGATTATGTCCTTTAGAAATGAAAAGTTTTTTTTTTTTTTTATAATACCCTGTGGTAGATTAAAAAAAAAAAAGCTTCACATGCTTCCCTTGTCTGTTTTCATAGCCTTTGCATAGGGGACTGTGCAGTTTCTTCCATCAAGAGGGGGAGGGGTAGAATTTGTATTCCTGTTCTGGAATCCAGGCAGTTCTTGTGACTTGCTTTGGCCAATAGAATGTGACGGAAGTAATGTAATTCCAGCTCGGAGCCTACGCCAAGAGACTGTGCAACTTTTTTCCCATCTTGGACCTCTCCCTGGCATCACTGAGAGCCTAGGTTAGCCTGCTGGAGGAAAAGAGACCATTAGAGATGAACCATCTTAGCTGAGCCCATCTTAGGTCAGCAGCTCCCAGCTGACCCAGTAGCTGCCCACAGATGTCCTGCCCTGTGATCCCAGGTGAGACCCAAAGAGCCGCTCCATTCAGCTCAGCCTAGTTTGCTAACCTATGGTAACCAAAAGACTGCTGGTTTAAGCCACTACGTTTTGGGAATTTTTGTTACACAGCAAAAGCTAACCAATACCCAGTAGAGTCAGCAGCTTGTCATGTGTCTTGCATCATGTCACTTTCCAGGACAATGGTTTGAGTCTCAGCTTTGTCGTTTATGCGGGTGCGACATTGGATAAGTCATTCTTGCGGTCTCCCTCCATCTTGAAAGGAGGGCCAATAATCCAACTTGCCTCTGATGGTTGTGACAGTTAACAGGATACAACCATTGCTGAGGTGGGTGGGATGGGCTGTATTAGAGCTGATGGCCTTCCTTACAAAGTTGAGAGTTTACATGGACTATAAATGTAGATTATTAGTATTACTTAGAGTAGATATGTGACATTGGTGAAGTTAGGGGAGCAAAATTGCCAAGACCTGGAAGTGAATGGAAATCATCTTCTTAGGGCCCATTAACAGAGTTTGGACCCATATTCTGGAGACCTGTAGGAAGGAGTCATGGTAGATGGTAGGGTGGACCCCTCTAAACCTGGACCCCAAAACCCTCAGGTCCTTGCATCCTCTTGTCTTCAGAGACTGTTTAGGAGGCAAAGGGAACAATAAAAGAGCCTGGGGTAAGTCTCTGGCTGTCTGTGCCCACACATCTTCAGAAAGTTAAGGAGCAAGGACTGAGAATCTCCTCGGGAACACTGAATCAGACATGTGGGAAATTCGTTAGCATTTTGTGAATAGCCCAGCCCCAAAGGACCGCGCCCAGTCAAGAACAGTGCAACAACTTTGCAGGAATTGTGATCCATCCCATCACAAGGCGTTGACTTGGCACTAATGGGTCATCTTGTACTCGTGGGTGTGCCTCCCTAGCAAGGTAAAAGGACCCAGAGGCCTTGAAAGCACTTGAGACCTTGAGCTTGGTGTCTGAGCCTCCCCAGGCCAGTTCTTTTTAATGAGTTTTTCCAGCCCAAACAAATGTGGCTGGGAATTCAGGAAAGACCATGTAGGTCCTAGGATGCCCAATTTCCCCTGGGATCATCACTTATTACTAACGACAAGATGACTGGAAATACACATGTGGGCATTAGATACAAGCTTGGGCTCTGGAACCCAACTTCTCGGGGCAGAACTCCAGCTCTGCCATTTAGTAGCAGTATGACTTTAGGCAAGTTATTTAACTGCTCTGAGCCTATTCCCTCATCTGTAAAATTGGGATAATAATAGCAACCACAATAATAATAATAATAAGGAGGAGGAGAAGGAGGAGAGGAAGAGGAGGAGAAAGAAGAAGAGAAAGAAGGAGAAGGGGGAGGAGGGGGAGGGAGAGGCATAGAGTGCTTTACAGATATCTAGGAGTGCAATGAGGGAGGTAGACAGAGAAATGGGATCCAGCAAGACTTGTTTGACAGATGATCAGGGACGGTCTTTAGCTGAGAGCAGAGTCCTAAGGAGCTGACTCTGGAGATGCGGAGAAAAGAGGGATCAAGACAGATGGGAGGAGACCCTGAGCCACAGGGGACCTCAACACTCTCAAAGGAAAAAAAGGAAAAACCACATGAACGGAAGTTTAGCAAGAGAAGAGCCGAAGAGTCATGGGTGTCAGGAAGGGGGCAGTGGAATTTGTGACAATGTGGGTGGACCCAGAGCACGTTATGCTAAGGGAAATAAGCCAGACACGGAAGCACAAATCCTGCATGATCTCATTTATAGAACAATGTTAGAGGGATGCCTGAGTGGCTCAGTTGGTTAAGTGTTGCTTAAGTCTTAATTTTGGCTCAGGTCATTGATCTCATGGTTTGTGAGATTGAGCCCCTGTCAGGCTCAGCACAGAGCATAGATCCTGCTTGGGATTCTCTCTCTGCTCCTCCCCTGCACCTCTCTCTCTCTCTCTCTCTCTCTCTCTCTCTCTCTCTCTCTCTCAAAATAAATAAATAAACATTAAACAAAAGCTAGAATCATCAGAGAGCAGAATGGTGGTTCCCAGAGGCTGGAAGGCTTGCAGAATGGGAGGTGATGGTCGAATGTTACAGGGTTTCAGTTATGCAAGGTGAATAAATTCCAGAGATCTGCACACAGCCCAGTACTTACAGTAAACAGTACTGCATTGTGTACTTAAAGTTTCCTGAGAGGGTATGTTAAGTGTTCTTACCTACGTGCCCGCGCACGAGAACAGAAACAGTAATGATAATGACGATAATGAGAAAGAAGGTGGGAGGGAGCTAGGGGAGGAGACGGCTGTGTTTGCAGCGTTGATGGTGGGGATGCTGTCCCAGGGGTACAGTTACCCCCAAACTCTGCGTTGTGTTCATTACATAGGTGCTGCTTTCACATGTCAATCATACCTCAATAACGTCGGGGGTGGGGTTGGGGGAGAAGCAAAGCCAGAACTAGGCACGGGGCTGGCTGTTCATGGAGGCTGTGGCAAAAATCTAAGAATAAAAAAGAAGTCACAGGTGAATCAGTTTTTTACATGCATGGGTTGGACATATATCCTCACTTTGTGTGTACTTTTTACTTCACTTAGCTATGTTTTAGTGGGTTTAAGAGAAGCTAAATAACCTTGGCACAGACATATGGTTTTCTGCTCTTGGCCCTTGACTCTGTACCTCCGACCCCTGTTCAGCTCTCTACCTCGTGTATGAATGATTCCCTTAGGTCCACCTGGATTTTATGGCCGTTTTGGATCTCTACGTCCCATGTTCTCTCTCACTTCTGGACGATTTCATATTTGGACACCGGAAACCATACGCCAGAACCCGGAAGAGCTAGTGTTAGAAATGCTAACCCCTCCCCTCCCCAGATCCTGTTCTAACGTTGGTTCCTAGCAACTTCCCACCTATTGGTGCTTTGGGGGTCCAAGAAAGACATATTTAGCACATTAATAAAGCCCTTCAGATATAAGGCGAGCTTTTCGGTATATTGTATAATAAGAACATACAGATGACCCAGGGACACTGATATCAGTGTTGTTCAAGCAAAGCGTTGATGACATCCGTAAAGAATGAGTGTTGATGTGTGTGTATGTGTGTGTGTGTGTGCACCCCATGTGCGTCCATCATGGCCATGTCACGGGCTGTGAGGAAAACTGGAACAAATCGTGTCCACTTTCTGAGCCTCAGTGGAAGCACTGTTCCACTGTATGCTCATGGACCTTTCCTACCTTCACGTATATTTTTACCTCTGTGTAAACCCAATGTGTTGGGTACCCTTACTATTCCCATTTTCGAAACGGTGATGTTGAGGATTCAGAGGGTCAGCTTTTCTCAGCCACAGTCACAAAGTTAGGAAGCAGCTGAAGTGGAATTCAAGCCTGGAGTGTCCTACCCCAGAGCCTCTGTTTGTAACGTACGGGAATGGTGTTTGGTGCATAGTATGGGCTTACTGTTTTTGAGAACTTTTCTTCCCATGTCCAAAGGGAATTTGAGTTACTCGTGCAGAATGACTTCTGTGGACCGAC
Organism: Panthera pardus; assembly: GCF_024362965.1. NCBI lineage: Eukaryota > Metazoa > Chordata > Mammalia > Carnivora > Felidae > Panthera > Panthera pardus. The sequence continues at coordinate 16,544,953 of NW_026526980.1, forward strand.
TGCAAGGATAAAGGCTTACTTTTGTTGACTCCTGGCCCTTTCTTATGGCAGCCCTTAGACATTGGGGATATATATACATATACATCCCCTGTATACACTGTTTCTGTATGTGTGTGTGTGTGTGTGTGTGTGTGTGTGTGTATGAAGGAAGGAACGAAAAGAAAGGAAAAGAAAAGAAAAATGAAAACAAAAGAAGAGAAAAGTTGAAGAATGTCATCAGTAGTTTGACGGAGATTGGGGTGCCTCTGTGCAGCTGGATGTGGTTGAACCGGACAGGATGTTAGAGACTCCTCTAGGTCATGGCTAGGCTGTGTAGGAAGAACAAACAGACGTTCTTTTTGCATCTCAACAGTCCTACCAGGACAGCCACAATGCCAGTGATAGCATTCACAGATTCTATACTAGGCTCACCACTTCCGTCCCAACCTTCCCACTCCATCAGGATCAACCAGATTCCTTTTGGCAGCCCGCCTCTCAAATGGTTATTTCAGATGTGGGATGCTTATCATCCTCTGAGACCCAAACACAGGAATTGTTTTCCTCTTTCAGCTACACCGCCTTGTTTTGGGAGACTGGTTTGATAATGCAGAACTTTATTTCCTTCTGGCCAAGTCCTGCTCATCAGTGCAAAGTCAGTCTTTGATTTGTGGTATCTTTTTGGTTATAACATATCCGTATCTAAACACTGCCTGTTAGTATGAAGATAGCTTAAGTCATTTAGAAAGAAAGGGAGGAAGGGAAGAAGGAAGGAAGGAAAGAAGGAAGGAAGGAAGGAAGGAAGGGAGGGAGGGAGGAAGGGAGGGAGGGAGGAAGGAAAGAAAGAAGGGAGGAAGAAAGGAAGGAAAGAAGGAAGAGAGGAAGGAAGGAGAAAAGGGAGGGAAGAAGAGGGAAGGAAGGAAGGGAGGAAGGAAGAAAGGGAGTAGGGAAGGAAAGAAGGAAGGAAGGGAGGGAGGGAGGAAGGAAAGAAGGAAGAGAGGGAGGAAGAAAAAGAGGGAGGGAGGAAGAGGGAAGAAAGGAAGGGAGGAAGAAAGAAAGGGAGGAGGGAAGGAAAGAAGGAAGGAAAGAGGGAAGGAAGGAAGGAAGGAAGGAAAGGAAGGGAGGAAGGAAAGAAGGAAGGAAGGAAAGAAGGAAGAGAGGAAGGAAGGAAAAAAGGGAGGGAGGAAGAGGGAAGGAAGGAAGGGAGGAAGGAAGAAAGGGAGTAGGGAAGGAAAGAAGGAAGGAAGGAAGGGAGGGAGGGAGGAAGGAAAGAAGGAAGAGAGGAAGGAAGGAAAAAAGGGAGGGAGGAAGAGGGAAGGAAGGAAGGGAGGAAGAAAGAAAGGGAGGAGGGAAGGAAAGAAGGAAGGAAAGAGGGAAAGGAGGAAGGAAGGAAGGAAAAGAGAGAGAGAGAGAGAGAGAGAGAGAGAGAGAAAGGGAAAAGAGAAAGAAAATCTCCAGAGGAAGATTCCTATGAACTTGCTTTATCTTTCCCATCTCAACGTCAGATATCTTCAACATATTTACTCAGTTCAGCAAAATGCTAAAAGTAAGTTCAGAGTTCTAGTTAAGAAAAAGTCCTCATAGCTCCCCCCACCTTTTTATTGAAGTCCCTTAAGAGCATTAGAAGAGACGCAACATTTCAGGGACACTGGAAGCTATGAACATTATTTATTTATTTATGTCTCCCTCTTGCCCAGAAAGGACCCCGATGGCTTCCAGTTGTGACACACAACACCACAAAGTGGCACAGTGAATGTTAATAGAAAAACGAGACAGGAGAGTCAACAGAACTTGGGGTCAGGCTAGAATGCACACCACCATGACCTGCCTGCCAGAGAAAGAAGCCGATATCTGACTTTGAGTTTCCTCAGGAATTTTTTTTACTATTTTTCCATTACTCACAATGCCTATGAAATAAAAACAAGCCAGATTTTCAGGAGGAGTGAAATGTTCTTGGCACAGAGATCAGATTGGAATGTATCTCTGAGATCCTCATGAAGAAGATACTTGTAATATAAAGAACAACCCTTTTTTTTTTGTTCACTGGCTGTTAATAATGAATGTCTTCAGGGTTTGAAGTTATCCCACCAATGCATAATTCTGAAAATTTGTTTCCCCAGGCATCTGCACAGCATTATCAAGCTTCCTAGTAGTCTAGTGATGTAGCTTTGTCCAGAGATACAGCTTGAAATTTCCAAATTCATGGATTGTACCTTTTGGGGAACCTTCTGTATAGAGTTTTTCTTAATTGGTGTTGCGGTTAATGACAGAGTTGAGTTCAAAAGCATATCCTGTGGCATGAAAAAAAATAGTATAGCTCCTTTTTTTAAAAAAAAAAACTAGTTGAAATCAACCTGCTGTGATTTAACAGGGTAATATCCAAGACTGGGGAGTGGGTAGCATCCTTTTGTGGATTCAGAGATGGAGAGGGACCTAACAAGGATACGTTTCTGACTATAAGGGTGCCCAGCAGAGTAGAGAAGGTACAGGAATCTGTGTAAAGATTTTCTTTGTTTTGTTTTGTTTTGTTTTTCCCTCTGAAGTGGGGGGTGAGGTTCTCCACGGAGCTGACGGCCGAACACAGAGGGGATAAGATGCGGCCAGGACTTGGTTGGCATGGGCATGATTTGAAAGTTGAGAGATATTTCTTAGTGAAATTAAACAAGGCAAGTTGGATCATAGTGGTTACCCTCTTCACCAAATTGTGATGTTCACAATCAGAAAACTTTAATGCCCGCAGTGATCCAAGTTTAAGGACCGTTAGTATATAAAGGGATTTCAAAGAAATGATTAAATCTGCAGGGCATTAAAGAACAGGTTGGGAAAGTCTGACCAAGTGGTGAAAGTAGGAAGGAAGGCACGTGACGGTGCAGGAGATAAAAAGCTTTAGGACAACGGAGAGGGACCTAGAGACTGGACATTCAGTGACAATGAAGGGGGTGGTGTTGAAACGGGTTTCAAATGGGACACGTGGGTGACTCGGTCGGTCGAGCATCTGACTCTGGATCTTGGCTCAGGTCATGATCTCACAGTCTGTGAGATTGAGTTCCGAGTTGGGCTCTGCTCTGATAGCATGGAACCTGCTTCGGATTCTCTCTGCTTTTCTCTCAGCCCCTCCCCTGCCCGTGCTGTCTCTCTCCAAATAAATACGTAAACATTAAAAAATTGAGCAAAGAGGGATTTCTAATAAGAGGTTGTACTCAAAATTGATGTGCCACCTCAAAAAATTCAGGTGAATTAACGCTGACGAAAGTTTGCTGTGTATAAAGCTGTACGCATTACAGATTGTCATTCGTTATCATGGTATTTGGTATATGTGCTGCCGAAGCGAGCACAATTATGATGGTATTTGGAATGAAGATGATGTAGGTGATGGTGATGATGGCGGTGGCCTTGATGATGGTGGGGGTGGTAGGACTGTGATGTTTGTGTTATGATTAAGCTCTTCTTGGTGACTGGGGAGACAGTAACATTCCCTCAACTGTTTTGTGCCTCCATATTTTTACATGTTTTCCCCCTCCTCCTGGATTCTTCTTGCTATGTCTGGAGAATGCCTTGCCCACCATCTTCTTCTCTCCAGCTTTACTGTCATTTCTGGGTCTAAGGCCCCATGTGAACCACTGCAAGTTCCCAACAGAGCTCTCTCCCCCTAATCTTGACTTTCCTTTCTTTCTTTTGTTCACCTTCATCTACCTCCCACCCCAAATGCCTTCACCACTTGGCGGCAAAATGATCATGCAAGAGTATACGTCATGTTTTGGTTCTTGGCGGCCTAAATCCCTTCGTTTAGGAAAAATATACTCAAAGCCAACTGCTTAGCATACCCTACAAAGCCCTTCACGATGGGGCCCCGTTCTTTCTACAACCTCGTTTTATGCCACTTTGCCCTTGACTGCTGAGCTCTAGTGGTCATAGAGAGAACAGCCACAGTGTTACCCCTTCAGATTTCTGAACAATCCAAGTGTTTAGCAGCTCAGGGACCTTTCAGAATAGTGACTTTTTTCTTCTCACTGCTGTAGCATACTCATATATACTGTATATACTCATGATTATACATACATACATATATATACACATATACATGTATACACATACATATATGTATGTATATGTATATATATAATATATACGTATATATATTATTATATATAGGTATATATAATATATATACCTATATATTTTATATACGTATATATATAATATAATATATATTATACATATATATATAATATATATACCTATATATATATAATATATATATTATATATATACGTGTATATGTATGTACGTATATATAATACATATACATTATATATACGTATATAATATATATATACATTATATATACGTATATATAATATATACGTATATATAATATATATATAATTATATATATAATATTTATATAATAATACGTATAATATATAATATATACGTATATATATTATATGTATATATACATGTATATATATACATATATATATTATACGTATTATATATATATGTATATATACGTATATATATTATACGTATAATATATATTATACATGTATATAATATATATACGTATATATGTAATATATACGTATATATATACGTATATATATTATATATAATATATGTATATATATTATATATATGTATATATGTATTATATACGTATATATAATATATATACATATATATGTGTATATATATAAAATGAATGGGCAGAGTAACAAAGGAAAACAAATATCCCTCATTAATGTATCACCAGTATGTTTCATATCATCTCTATTATTGTATTTATGACAGTTGATTGTAATTCTGTGTGTCTATATCTGTCTCTCCACTAGAAGATCAGCTTCTTCAGGGCTGGGACCATGCCTGACTTATTTCCATTTCTTCAGAACTGAGGGCAGTGTCATAGGAATAGTATGTATCTATAAATACCTGAAAAGTAGTGAAAGCCAGTGTAGTTGTGGGATCAGTGGCCCATGAGATCAGGATGTCACGCGAAGGATCGACGAGGTCATCGTTAAAGATGCTAAGAAGCAACAAGGCAACTCAAGTGGAGGCAACTAACATGGAAATGAACTTTTATTCTTGAGTTGATGAATCCACTTGTATTTACCCCAGATATAAGCATCCTCTGTCTTCCTTGACACTATCTTGTGTATCCTCGTCAGTCTGTTTGAAACTGTCCTTTCCAGAGTGTCTCTGAAGCCAAGGGACAGGCAGAGAAATGACATTTTCTTTGCCAAGATCAATTTGAAGGCCTCAGCAGGATCTCACATTAATCACCTTCTTAGAGGCTCTCTCTTTCTGCTGCTCAGAAAGACTATTGTCAAAGGCAAAGGGGCCAGGAACTTCATTGATTCCTTTCCCACAGTATCTGAATAGGTCCCCTTTATCTAACTAAACAGGTGTATTGTCAAATATCCCTGTATTCAAACCCTAGTACTTTGAACAGCATGTGGTTCCCTTGACCCAGAACAACAAAAGCATGCAAATCTTGTCTCCAAGCTCATGGAGATAAAGCCAAGGTCACACACTCATTCCCCCATATGGGCCAATTAGCTTTCCTCTATTCACTGGACCAAAGGAGTCCCCATGGCTGACTGTCTACTATGGGAAAAGCCTTGTGATAATCACAGAGAATGAAGAGATGAATGGCGTCGTCTTTTCTTGGAAAATGTAACAATATATTGGCGTGGCAGAGAAATGAATAAACCATCATAGTAGAAAGCATTAAGGGCTCTGATAGAAGGAAGATATACAAGGGGATCTGAAAGGAAATGAGGAAAGAAGAAAGAGGGAGATTAGTGATGTTGGGGAAGTTTCTTAAGGAGAATTAACATTTGTGCTGGCTTACCATGAATGAGGGTTCTCCACGTAGCCAGCGTTAAGAAGCACCTGCAGGGAAAGGGGGGATGTTCCACGCTGTAAATGTGGGCAAGGGCTTGACCCTGGAGCGGCAGGGAAGCTACCGGAGATAAACCTTGTCCGTCTAACAACCTGCCGGGAACCTCCCCTTCTGGGATTGATGGCGTGCTAGCACAAGAACAAGAAAGGAGGAATGAAATTTTATTTTTCAAAAGCAAGCCGCCACCCCCTGGCTCAATTACCTATTCCTGATACAGTTGGTTACTGTCGAGACTAGAGGTGGGGACGATGACCGAGCTGGGAGTGAATGACCAAGGACCCTTTGCTGAGAGTCAGTCTAGAGAGCACACAATCCCCTTTCCTGCACCCCTGACCCTACTCGTCATCTGGTCGAGGGCTGTAACACCCAGACAGAAGCTAGAGAAGTGATCTCTGAAACTGAAACTCTGGGAGTGGAGGGTTTTGGCATCTGACTATATATGTGATGCCATCCTCATATTTGGATGTTTGGAGGTTTATCCCCAGAATGATTTCAGACATAATGTCTGTGGCTACACAGCCTGATTGCCACCCATCTGAATTAAGACGCGATATCACTATCTAATACACCATGAGGTTTGAAGATTTAGTCTAAACAACGTAGAGTGTCTCAGTCCTTGTTATATGGATTTCACGCTGAAAAACGACAGAATTTCAGACCGTTGGGTGAAACAAGATAATACTAAAATCCGTTTTTCCTATCCAAATTTTACTTTCACCAATGCGGCTTCCAGAAGAACTTAACTCCCCTGCGTGGCTTGCGTTATGCTTCTATTGGAGAACACGGCCTGTGGGATTAAAGGTGTGTGGGCTTTAAGCAACTAAATGTGTGCTAATCTTCCAGCAGCAAGAGGCGATTAACACCCGATCCCGTTTTGCCACATGCCTTCGTCATCCCCCATCACGTGTGAGATCCACGGTTCCCTCACCTGAGCAGGGACAGACTTTTGTGATCGCCTTGACCAGTGGGATGTCACTGCAGGCCTTTCCGCCTTCCCTTCCAAGAGGCTGGGACTCGCCTGTGTTAGAGGAAGCCCCCAGCTGATGGTCGGTATCGACCGCCACATGGGTAAGCAAATGAGCCCACAGATGGTCCCAGGCCCTGGCCTTAGAGTCTTCCAGGTGGGGTCCTAGGTGAGACAGTATAAAGACAAGCCCTCCCCAACGTGCCCTGTTCGAATACCTCCGACCCGCTACCTTTCTTTTCAGTGCATTAACGGTGAATTGTTGGTGGTGCCCTAAAACCCTTGGTAAACCACCACTGTAGCGTTAAAAAAAATCCAAAGTAACTTGTCCACCATTTAAATGTCCAGAAGACTGAAATATTGCCTCCTTCTCAGACTCACGAGTCCTAGATAATTCTGATACTTTGTCTTTCTTTATAAAACGATCATTTCTGTCATGGGGCTTCCTCTGGGTTCACCTGCACGAATGAGATGTGCGTGGTCTCTCCCCCTCTCTGCACGTCTAGTCCCCGTGACCTGCCATTTCCTTCGCTCCTTCTCCATCCAGACCATCACTTGACTTACTCACTTAGACTGTCACGTTCACCTGTCATGGTTTTCAGGCTCCCAAAGCCCCGGAACGTGGGGGCTCCAGCATTCACTGCAGGTGGTTTAGTGAAGGGAGGGATGTAGGGAGACCGGAAGAGGGAAACAGACAAACCAGTAGAAGAGGGCACTGCTGAGCTGGCCATTGCTACGGGCAACTGGGGTCAGATCCAGCTGGACCCTTCCAAGCAGGTAATCGGAGCAGGACAGAGAAGTCACCCATTCGGGGAGAGAAGAGGAAGCATTGACGCTCTGGGTTCAGCATCTTCCATGGGGTGTTAGTTCCCAGAGACTCCTGGGGCGGGCATGCTTGAATGCCAGGCTGGGAGAGAGGGATGTCGCCCAGTCAGGCTGTACCTGCCCTAGCTGCACACACCCAAGCCTCTCGTGCCAGGGGCAGCACGAGAGACATCCAGTAGGCCTCTTCACGAGTGTCTTTGTTCCTACCCTGTCGCCTCTCTGGTCGTTTCGCATCCAGTGTCCATACTGATCTTAACGTTCCGAGTTATTTTATTCTTCGGATTAAAACCTTGTGCCGTCTCATTGCTTTGTGGCAGGCCATCGCAGGCAACTGTCTTCCTGACCATCATCACCCTTTCCCTCTTTTTGCAATATTTTATAGCTCTGTGGAGTATAAAGGACATACAATAAACGGCACATATTTAAAGGGTAAACTTTGATCAGGGCGCCTGGGTGGCTCAGTCCATTAAGGGTCCGACTTCAGTTCAGGTCATGATCTCGCGGTCTGTGAGTTCGAGCCCCGCATCGGGCTCTGTGCTGACAGCTCAGAGCCTGGAGCCTGCTTCCGATTCTGTCTCCCTCTCTCTCTGCCCCTCCCCCACTCACACTTGTCTCTCTCTCTCTCTCAAAAATAAATAAAAAAGATTTAAAATTTTTTTAAAAGTATAAACTTTGATAAACTTCGACATACGGATATGCCAAGAAAGAGTCAAGGTAATGGATATATCCGTCACCTCGAAAGTGTTCTTGTGCCCTTTTGTAATCTCTCTTTTCTGCTCTTCCTCCCATAAGCAAGCAACCACTCGTCTATCCCTAGAAGTTAGTTCGCATCTTATAGAAAGTTTTAGAAGTATGATCAGACAGCATGTGATGAGTTTTTTAGCGCGGGGGTGGGGGTGGTTTATCTGGTTATTTCCTGCTTGCTGAAGTTTTCCTTTAGGAATCCCTACTTCTCTCAGGCTCAATCCATGCCACTTGGGTAGGACCGCTCACACTTTCAGGATGCAGGGATAAGATTATGACCTAGGATGGCCCATGAGAATACCATAGCCTCTAGGATCCACTCATTGGCTAAAGAACAGACATGAGACCTAATCTGGGCTACAGATTAAAGCTAACAAACCATGGATCCAAACCGTGGGGCTGCCCATTCTTTCACCTCTGGGGGAGAGCCTGTCTGAAAATGAAAACAAATTAGAAGAAATGAAACCAAGATACACAGGAAGACATATTCCTGATGACATCGTTTGAACACCTAGATCCAGCCATACCTGAATCTAGGTTTTCTGATTTTCCAGTTACATGTGCCTCTATAATTTTTTTTAATGTTCAATTCACTACTAATTGTACTTCAGTTGCTACTTACCCCTGAAAAGGCCCAGCAAATACATATCAGAGTCTGGCCCCCTCCTGCCTTTTCATACTTACCTTCTACCATTCCCTGCCATGCAGTTCATCACGTGATCTGTATCAAAATCTTGATCTGTTTTGAAGCGCACTGGGCAATTTTATGCCTCTGTTTCTTTGTACACAATTGTTTATTTCCTGATACAATTTTATCTTCCTCACCAGAAATTCATTTCTGGTAGGGGGAAAAAAACACGTCTTTCCGGATATTTTCATCTAGCTGTTTATTATGTCATTCATTTAACTGATACAGGTGAGCTCCTCCCTTGTGCCAGACACTGTGCTGGTGGGAGAAATCCATGTTGGACAAGATCAACCTTCTCTGCCTTCAGGGAAAGTATATTCAGTCAAGGAGATACTCAAATATCCCTGATTATCTTTCTCATAATATTTAGTTTCACCTTGGAAAGTAACGCATGAACACCTGAATGAATTTAAAAATCAAATGATTAAATAAAACTAAGCAAGGTATTTTGGAAAGACACCCTCATCGTTTACAATTTATTTCAGCAAGAGAGATTGGTTTCAGACGCCTGTAGATGTACAAGGAAACTAGCTTATTTATTTATTTATTTTTTCAATGTTTATTTATTTTTGAGAGGGAGAGAGAGAGCAAGCGGGAGAGGGGTGGAGAGAGAGGGAGACACAGAATCCAAAGCGGGTTCTAGGTTCTGAGCTGTCAGCACAGAGCCCGACGCGGGGTTCGAACCCATGAACTGGGAGATCGTGACCTGACCTGAAGTCCGATGCTCAACTGACTGAGCCACCCAGGCACCCCACGGAACCTGGTTTATGTGGCTTGAACCTCAACTCCTACCCTGTGAACTCAAGGTCCCTTTGCCTGGCTGTGCTGTATTGTTTCTTCATGTGAAATCCGGCCCAAAATTATTAGAAGTCATATCAGCATCCTTTGGGGGTCGGGGGAGGGCTGTATTCATTGTATTTATTTGTTTGGCAATTACTGTGGTTAATATCAGGGAACCGTGAGAAGGTGAGTCTGATTCCCTTAATGACAGAAATAGAACTATTCCTTGATATAGGTAAAATCCTGATGGAATCAGCTATTGATTATCTGGCATATAACTTGGAACACTAATCCAATTGTAGACATTTTCTATAAGGCTCAATGATCCTCTCGTGTCAAATTCCGCCCAAATCCGGCACTCTTTAAAACCCAGACGCAGAAGCCTGACGGTAAGCCTTTGGCTGAAAGACTAACATGGTATTTAAAAAGTAAAAGACTTTGGTCTCCTTTGTCCAACAAAGTTCAAATTTCCCCTGCAGCAATGAACACCTTATCTGAGAAGTATGCGGTGTGGGCTAAAATCTTCAACCATGAAATTATATGACTCTGCCCTGACCTGTGGTTTTCTCTGGTTTCGCTCAGAGCATACAAACAGCAGCTCTGGGCTGTTTCTCTCATCCAGTTGGTGGATTGTGTAAATCTTGAGGAATGCAGACTTCTCCACAAAGGCATCTGGGTAACAGGGACATCTTTATCTTTCCTCGTTTACCCTGAGCAGGACTGAGCAGCCCCAGGGGCTCATGCCGCACGATGTATGTGTCGGACCACCTTTCTGTCCGTGCCTCCAGCAGGCAAGGAAGAGACAGGCTCCCTCTGGCTGGTAGAATGCTGTGTTGAACCAGAACCTTCCTCCCGCCTTGGTCTGCCCACTCACTGCAATTAGGGATGGGTCTCAGCCAGCCTCTCGAATATATGGCCTAATGACTCTCGGGACTCAAAGCGTGGCCCATGGGCCAGCAGTACCAGAATGATCTGGAGTCTATTACAGATGCTGCCTTGCAAGCCCCATCACAGAACTAACGAATCAGAATTTTCGTCTGTGACCAGCCCCCCAGGTGATTCTCGTGCCCGTTAAGGTTTGAGAGGCATGGTGTCACGGAGAGCTGTCATTCCCGTCCCACATCTTAGATCTGAGAGCAATACGCCAAAGTCATTCCTTTTGGGGAGGCAACCCACTCCTCCCTCATGCCGGTGATTGAGAGGATCAGTGTGTTCCATTCTCTGACCTCAGTGATTAGTTCAGGGATGAACATGTGATTGATTGGGGGCAGAGGCATCCAGGCCTGTGACGACTGTTTGGACTGTTAGAGGCTGAGGTACTATTTTACTCTGTACTTGGACGTGGAAGGATGCAAGCCTGGAGCTGCCAAGGGGCACCTTGCAGAGGTTGATGATGAATCTACGATCAGAAATCAGAACCAAGACGTAGGTAAAAATAAATCTTCGTGCCGTCACTTGAGCCCCTGGATCAAGTACTGCCTGAAGCCCACCTTCATGTCGTTAGTAGCACAAAACAAATTCCTCTAAGGTTTTGTTACTGTTGTATGTGGGTGTGTAGATAGACAGATATAGATAATGTAGATATAAAAAGAGAGATTTGTTTGAAGGAACCGGCTCACATCATTGCAGAAGCTGGCAAATCTGAAATCCATAATGCGAGCTGGCAGCCTGGGCATCCAGGTAAAAGTTGATGTTGAAGTCTTGAGTCTGAAGGCCGGAAACTAAGGCAGAATTTCTACATTGCAGCCCAGAGTCAGCATTCCTTCTTTTTCAAGAAACCCCCGTCTTTGCTCATAGCCCTCGACTGATTATACCAGGCCCACCTGCTTTATGGAGGCTACTCTGCTTTATTATTTTTTTTTAATTTTTTTAATGTTTTTACTTGTGTTTTTGAGAGAGAGAGATACAGAGGGCCAGTGGGCAAGGGGCAGAGAGAGAGGGAGACACAGAATCCGAAGCAGGCTCTAGGCTCCGAGCTGTCGGCACAGAGCCCGACGCGGGGCTCAAACCCATGAACCGTGAGATCGTGACCTGAGCTGAAGTCAGACGGTTACTGACTGAGCCACCCAGGCGCCCCAAGGCTACTCTGCTTTAAAGTCAGCTGACAGAGAATGTTAATCGCATCTAAACAAATAACTTTACAGCCATATCTGGACTGGCGTTCGGTCAAACGACTGGCTACTATAAGCTAGCCAAGTTGACACGCAACATTAGCCATCACGGTCATGTTTTGCTGAATCTTACAACTGAGAGAGGGTAGCTAGTAGGGCTGAAAATCCCTTGCGGACGACGTTTCCCCTCAACTGGAATATATCCCCGGATCCTGCCTGTCTGCTTTCTTTCTTTTTTTTTTTTTTAATTTTTTTTAACGTTTATTTATTTTTGGGACAGAGAGAGACAGAGCATGAACGGGGGAGGGGCAGAGAGAGAGGGAGACACAGAATCGGAAGCAGGCTCCAGGCTCTGAGCCGTCAGCCCAGAGCCCGACGCGGGGCTCGAACCCACGGACCGCGAGATCGTGACCTGAGCTGAAGTCGGATGCTTCACCAACTAAGCCACCCAGGCGCCCCCGTCTGCTTTCTTTAAAAGAGTTGACTTTGTCCAAGAGAATCAGCAAAGCAATTTATTTTTTTTTTTAATTTTTTTTTCAACGTTTTTTATTTATTTTTGGGACAGAGAGAGACAGAGCATGAACGGGGGAGGGGCAGAGAGAGAGGGAGACACAGAATCGGAAACAGGCTCCAGGCTCCGAGCCATCAGCCCAGAGCCTGACGCGGGGCTCGAACTCACGGACCGCAAGATCGTGACCTGGCTGAAGTCGGACGCTTAACTGACTGCGCCACCCAGGCGCCCCCAGCAAAGCAATTTAAATCCCATTTGGTTCTGTGGAATCTAAAGTGCTCGGGATTGGAAGACTTTAAGGTCTAACCAGGGCTTTCCAAATGTCAGAGTATTTGCCTGGCACTATAATGATTTTTTTCTCCATAGTAATGGCCCACAGGGTATACCATCCACGCCCGCATGCATGATATTTTCCTTCAAGTCCATGTGACTCTTTAACACTATAATTTATCGAGAAGGGTCAGCTTTACATTATCGCCACAAATATAGATCCCACGGCAATCACCGTACATATTTACATAGATAAATATAATGAGAGCAAAATAATGTTTTAAGCGCCTTGCAAGATACTATTACCTGGGGAAGAGTCGTCTGAGCATTGATTTCCCTTTTTAATACAGGGACCCAAAGCAAGTGTTAGGTGTTAAAGACAAAGGAGATGCTCCTCTTGACAGAATTTAAGAAACAAAACAAATGAACAAAGGAAAAAAAAAAGAGACAAACCCCCAAACAGATTCTGAACGATAGAGAATAAACGGGCGGTCGCCAGAGGGGAGGTTTGGGGGGGGAGGTGATGGGCGACACGGGCGACCGGGATGAAGGCATGCACCTGTCACGATGAGCCCCGGGTGACGAATGGAAGCGCCTGAAGCTAACAGAACACTGTATCTTAACTATAACTGAGTAAAATAGAGAAGAAAAGGTGCTCCGTTAAAAAATTGCAAGAATTGACGGGATGTTGAAAAACAATAGCGTCTGTACTGCTTTATCGGATGTTGCTTTCCTGGCTGTCTCCGTAACATCTGCCGTGGCAGCTGGACATATGCCCTCTCCTTTGGGAGACGCTGCTTTTGGTCTAACGCCAGTTTGTGTGATTTCCGACCACTGTAACCTCAAGGCACTATCCAGACGTCACCCGGACTTTTCCTGGGATGGGAAGGTCATTACCTACCGGGACAGATCACGTCCTTGGATGTGGATACAAACGAGGAGACTCTGCTTTTTGCCGAGCTGAACAATCCCTGTCGTTTCTACTGACTGATATCATAATGTCGCTTCTTGGGGACACAGAAACCCTGACCCTACGCCACCCAGATTCCACTTGCCGGCCTTCCAGAGAGCTGAAGCTCGCTTCTGTGAGAGCTGGGTTCATCTCTCGTTGTATCTTCTATGTACACGAACCATACTAGTGAAGCAGCGAACCTGACTTCTGACGCTGGCAGGGAAATGACACTTTGGGGACAGTGGCATGCCATTGTCTGCCCATCTGGTTAATCTTCACTTATACCACTCTGTGTCATGATGTCCCAGCCACGCTGGTTTTTTCCTCTATGTTTTTAATGTTTGTTTATTTTTGAGAGAGACAGAGACAGAGCATGAGCGGGGGTGGGGCGGAGAGAGAGGGAGACACAGAATCGGAAGCAGGCTCCAGGCTCTGAGCTGTCAGCACAGAGCCTGATGCGGGGCTCGAACCCACACACCGTGAGACCGTGACCCGAGCCGAAGCTGGACGCTTAACTCGCTGAGCCACCCGGGCGCCCCTCTACTGTTTCTCATGCCAACTTGTCCCTGCTGTGAGATGCTTCCACATCTGCCTCTGCTGCCTGGAAAGAGGCTTCTCAATTCTTTCGCGTAACTTCCTTCTTACTGGTGAAATTCCATTTTCAGTGTCATTTCTTTGGAGACGCTTTCTTTGAATAACCAAAACCAAGGCTTTTCGATCCCACAAGGCTTTGCACCCCGTCGACCCTGTTTATTTGCTTCACGACCCTTTCTTTCCCCAAATAATCTTGCTGGCTTACTTGGTTTTATCTAAAATGCAAGCTACTAGCCAGAAGGGAGCTCATTGCTGTCTTCCTAATACTTGCAAAACATAGTGGGAACTGAGTATCCGTTTAGCAATTACTTTGTTCGCTGCACGGATGAAATCAAGGCGTAGCCTGGCCGTTTGCAGATTTGAAATCCTTACTCCCTTAGCCATTCACCTACGCCGCTATACACGCATTAACTCAATGTACTTTATAAATTGAAAGTAATACGTGAATTCTTGAGTACTGCGGACTGTCCCGCCCCTCCCCCTCCCCAACGTACTCCACTTCGTTGATTTCACTTTTTTGCCCGGTGCTTTGGGCAGAGCCGAATCTTCTACGTGGTCTGACCCCGTTACAGGAAGCGGCTAGCCTTCCTATCCTGGGTACTTTACTTCTATTAATAGAGTCTACAGCCACATGAGGTTTTTTGGCAGCCTCGTTCTTCTTGCAATACTTATAAGCTTAATGAAAAAGAAAAAAAAAGGCTGAGTTAATAAATGTATGTTTCTGTTAAGCCACATGTCCTTGGGCACCTGGCTTTTTAATACAGATTCAGAGCCTCGTATCCATCCTTGTTACATTTCATCACATCCTCTGACAGGTGTTCGTGTCATCCTCGCGTCTCCCAATCTGTGACTTTGTTTGGCTGTGCGAGAGATGATTTGCAGAGTTGCTCCTCTGCAAGCAAAGGGTTGACCAAGAACTGAACATAACAAACTCCCTTTCTCCCCTGGATCCGGTGGCGGCCTGAGCCCCAGGAAGGTGAGAACGTAACACCAGGGAAATACAGAGATGAAAAAAAAAATCACAGCGGGGACTCAGTCAGTTAAGCATCTGACTCCTGGTTTCGGCTCAGCTCATGAACTCGCGGTTCGTGAGTTCGAGCCCCAGATCAGACTCTGCACTGACCGTGCGGGGCCTGCTTGGGATTCTCTCGCTTTCCATTGTTCTTTGCCCCTCCCCAGCTCTGTCTGTCTGTCTGTCTGTCTCTCTCAAAATAAAAATAAACTTTAAAAAATTTTAAAATCACAGTAAAAAAATAAGCATGCACCATTTTGGTCATCCATTATGGGGCAACAAACGACAGCAAAATACAGTTGCACCCATAGTAATTCCGAAATCCAGGACATATGCCGTCAATTCTCTCTGCCCTGTGGGTGGAGGGTGCGTATTGATTCGGGCCCGTTTCTACCCTTGGGGACCTTTCTCAGGCGAATTTGGCTCTGCAGTCCAGACTCCGGAATTTCCTTTCTGGGTGATTTTTTTTTTCTTTTCCATCAGAAATGGATTATATAAGGCTTATAAAGATAGCTGGTGCTGAGTTGTTCTTTATGCCTTACCCCCAAGTCGTAGGAATTTGGGGGTCCAGAGATCTTTTCCTTTTGAAATGTCTCCGTCTCTTTTTTTTTTTAATTACATTTTTTAAATTTCTTTAATTTTTCTTCATGTTTTTATTTATTTTTTGGGGGAGAGAGAAAGAGACAGTGCAAGCAGGAGAGAGGCAGAGAGAGAGAGAGAGAGAGAGAGAGAGAGAGAGAGAATCCCAAGCAGGCTCCGTGTTGCAAATGCAGAGCCCGAGCCGGGGCTCAGTCCCACGAGCCACGAGACCATGACCAGAGTGGAGATCAATAGTAGGACGCTTAACCGACGGAGCCACCCAGGCGGCCCTGATTAAAAATTCTTTAAATGGCAGTACAGCCGACACACAGTGTTACATCCGTTTCAGGTGCACCACGCACTGATTCAAAAGCTCCGGGGGTGGCTGGGTGCCTCGGTCGGCCAGTTAAGCGTCTGACTCCGGCTCAGGTCACGAAACTCATGGCTCGTGAGTTCAAGCTTCATGAGTTCGAGCCCCGCATCGGGCTCTGTGCTGACGGCTCAGAGCCCGGAGCCTGCTTCGGATTCTGTGCCTCCCTCTCTCTCTGTTCCTCCCCTGCTCATGCTCCCTCTCTCTCAAAAATAAATAAAGATTTAAAAATTAAAAAAAAAAAAGACCTCTGTACCTTGGGCTATGCTCACCGCCAATGGAACTACCGCCTGTCCCCATGCAACCCACGGTGTTACGATACCGCTGACTGTATTCCCTATGTGGTAACTTTCATACCGCCTGCTCCTTTCACCCATTTTTCCCAGCCCATCTCTGTCTCCTTTAGTTCAGGCTGAGGTCACTCCCGTTTGTACGATTTTCTTTAAAACGTAGGTGGTGGCTATGAATCTTGTCGAGGTTCGCACTCCTGGACAAAAAAACCCACATCCACAGATCTCTACAGGAAAGATGTCTCTACTTTGGGGTGTGGCCACGATCCTGCGGCTCAATACTCGACGTTTTTTGAAGTCATTTTGTCTAGTGCTGAGATCTAGGAGGCACCTCTTTCTATTTTTCCGAGGCCCTAACAAAGAATGGTAACACCCATACTCTTTGCTTGATCTTGACCTGAGGCTATGTTTTGGTGGAACTGCCCCGGATGTATCTTTGTTTCAAGTTTTTCTTCACTTTGATGCCCTAGTACTCCGTAGAGAGGCTGTGTAATAGGAACAATTTTATTTTCTAAACCGGCACGTTGAAAATATTTTCTCTAATTCTTGCTTGAGTATTGAACATTTCCTTCTTTAGACCATCTTTCTTTCCCCCATTTATCACAGGCAGTTAAACACACGCACACACACACACACACACACACACACACAAACATTTGGCACTTTCTACATTCTTCTGGAAATCTCCTTAATCAGATCCATAAATGTATCAGCAATACTTTTTGTCTGTCACCTTAGTAAGATAGAGTGATGCCTAACAAAGTGCCATTAGCAACACGGGTCCCCTTTTGTCAAACCTCCAACAACCCATTTTCTCAGTGCTTTTCCAGCTTCTGTTAACAGCCCCCTTGCTACTCCTCAGCCTGTGCTGTGTCCCAAGGTGGCCACAGCTGGTGACATGGGTTTTAGGCTTTTGTTACGCAGGACACAACTTCTGGTTCTGACTTCTGTTTTGGTTCTCGCTCGCTGTGTAAACTCCATCCAAATTTTTATGTCTTAAGCCAACAGCTTATTATTTTGCGGGTTTGCAGGTGGCATTCATTTTTTAAGTTTATTTCTTTATTTTGACAGAGAGAGAGAGAGAGGGAGAGAGAGAGAATCCCAAGTAGGCTCTAGGCCGTCAGCCCAGACCCTGACACAGGGGCTCGAACACACGAGCCACGAGGTTGTGACCCGAGCCGAAGTCAAGAGTCAGATTCTTCACCGACTGAGCCACCCAGGTGTCCCTGCCGAGGTAGCATTCCTGGGTCACATTATCAGCGTATGTTCCGGGAAAGCCGAGGCAGCATGGCGGCGGTTGGCGTTGGGTGCTGTTGGGAGCTCATCCGGGGGTGTGGGTTGGAATCTTGGCTTTTCTTCCATTTGGGGCTCCTTGTGGCCGATTCAGCTTCCCCCCAGCATGAAGGCTGGGTTCCAACAAGTCATGTGCCAAGAGGCAAAGATGAGAGCTGTTCTGGTCTCCATCTTTGGAAACGCAGCCTGGTTCGTGCATATGGCTCATACCGTGTCCCAGGCTCTTGTTCTGAGGCCTTCCCGTGTAATGATCAGCCATTAAAATTCTCAAAACCCGATGAGATAAATGAATGTAATCTTCGTCATAACGATGAGGAAACGGAGGCACAGGGAGAATAATTAATATGACGAACTTTACGGGATTAGGAAATTGGCAGAGGTGGGGACTGACGTCAGGGCAGATCTGATTTCTGAGCCTGTGTACTTAACCTCTACGGCCTTTGTATTCGTCTTCTTGGGGTACTACAGCAGAATAACACACACTTGGGTGGCTTACACGATAGAAACTTACTTTCTCAAAATTCTGGAGGCTGGGACGCCAAGATCAAGGTGCTGGCCGGTGCAGACTCTGGCGAGAGCTCCCTTCCTGGCTCGTAGACGGCTGCCTTCTCACCGTGTCCTCACATGGTGGAGAGAGTGAGCTGTCCGGTGTCTCTTCTTATAAACCCACGAATCCTATAGGATCGGACCTCATTTGCCCCAAATTATGACCTCACTCAACCTAAATTACCTCCATAAAGGCCCTGTCTCTAAACACAGTCACTTTGGGGATTAGGGCTTGAAGACAGGAATTCCGGGAGTACACGATTTCGCCCATATTACTCTCCTGTTTATTCTGATAGAATTTTGTCTGTAAGTGATCAGCCCTCTCAAAGGGTGTAAGAGACCATCCTAAGGACAGCACACCTCTTATTTACATGGTACTAATTTATCCATGTGCTTATTCATCACGCATTTTTTGAAAGTCTGCTAATTGCCAGGCATTGTTGTAGATGTCGGCCATATAATGATGAGTAAATCAGGAATTATTCTGGCTTTCAAGCAGCTTATCATACTTATTAGGCAAAGGGCTGTTGTGTATTGTAAATGATCATTATCAGGGTTTTCCTGTGTGCTTCGAAGAGGCAATAAAATACACTACTATGCGAGCTTTTAAAGAGTGAGGTGGTTAGGGATTTGGCCCAGGGTCCCCTCCCCCAAATTTAAGTATGTGCCACCTAAAATAACGATTTAAAAGACGGTACAAATGTCGTGGCCTTTCTTCCTCAGTAAACTCCTTCCTCACAAGCACCCAAGTCTGTTACTTCACCAGCCATCAGAGCAATCGGGCACCTGTCCAGGCTGAGCCCCTCTGACAGCAGGCAGGGGAAGGAGTGTCCACCCTCTTGGCCAAGGACACGGTGTCCACTGGCCCGTGGCAGCAGAGGAGACACCCTGTCTTGATTCCCTTCTCGTGACTAAATCTCCATTTCTTTCTGATTGGCCTGAGTTCACATTGTTTGTGATTCTGATGACGGGCAGATTGAATTGTGTTTGAGGATCCACGGGCGTCTTCCTGGGGGAAGTGACATTTAAGAAAAAAGACGAGAAACTCCACCCGTGTGCTGGGCATCCGGGCAGGAGTGCTATGCCAGTTGTCTCCGTTCGGTGCCTGTATTAGTAAATGGAGGGGCAGTGGGGGTGATTATAGCCTAGCCTCTGTCGTTCAGGAGCTTGACTTGAACCCTCTCCCTGAGCACAGTCCACGGTAGGTGTGTGACATTGAACAGATTACTCGATGTCTTGGGGCTTGGGTTCATTTTCCGTAAAAGAAGAAACAAGTGACACCGTTGAGAATCGTCGTAAGGTCGAATGGGTAACTCTGAACACAGTGCTTGGCACAGATACGGAGCTCGGTGCCACTGGGTTTTTGCTAGATTGTTGGTAACCTCGTTTGAGGCAGGAAAAGGGAGGGCTTGGGGGAGAGAAACAAGCCTTTACTTATAGCGATAGGCATTGTGTGGAAAGGGTTAACTCAGCCGGTCTGGCGTGCCCAAACCCAGCACATTCCAAGGTCTTCATGACTGGCCCTTGATCGGCTCCTGGGAGATGACCTGTGTGGCCTTGGAATATCTTGTCCGATGAGAGCATCTTGGTGTATATTAACAATGTGATACCAGCAATGAGATGTTTTTAAAATTTTTTTAATGTTTATCTATTTTTGAGAGACAGATCATGAGTAAGAGAGGGGCAGTGAGGGAGGGAGACACAGAACCCAAAGCAGGCTCCAAGCTGTCAGCACAGAGCCCGATGTGGGGTTCAAACCCACGAACCTGTGAGATCATGACCTGAGCTGAAGTCGGACGCTTAACCGACTGAGCCACCCAGGTGCTCCTGATTGTTTTTTTTAAATAATTTTTTAATGTTTATTTATTTTTGAGAGAGAGAGACAGACAGACAGACAGGGTGTAAGTGGGGGAGGGTCAGAAAGAGGGAGACACAGAATCCAGAGCAGGCTCCAGGCTCTGAGCTGTCAGTACAGAGCCCAACACGGGGCTCGAACTCACAGACCACGAGATCATGACCTGAGCCCAAGTCCGATGCCCAACTGACTGAGTCACCCAGGCGCCCCAAAATGATCGTTTTTGTATGCCTGCGTCTTTGAGCATGCTGGTTCACCAATTTGACATCAGGGTTGAGGGGGTGGCCCACGCGTATGTGACTGACCCCTGATAAAGACCCTGGGCACCAAGGCTTGGGTGAAATTCCGCGGTTAACGATATTTCACCCATGTTGCTACCTAGCATGTTGCTGGGAGAATTCTGTGCCCTCCATAAGCACAGAACAACCACAGGGATCCCACCCTCTGTGTCTGTTTCCTCTGCTGAGTTTAATATGTATACTTTTCACCGGAATAAGCTGTAAGTGTGCTCTTCTGAATTTTTCTAGAGAATCTTGAAATCTAAGGGTGGTCTTGGGGATCTCTGACACAGGCACTGTGCTAAGTGCTTTTTTTTTAATGTCATCTCATTTAATTTAGTCTGGGGGGCTCAGTCAGTTAAGCATCTGACTCTTGGTTTCGGCTCAGGTCATGATCTCGAGGTTTGGGAGTTCTCACCCCACATCGGGCTCCAGACTGACGGTGTGGAGACTGCTTGGGATTCTCTCTCTCTCTCTCTCTCTCTCTCTCTCTCTCTCTCCCCCCCCCCCCCGCCCCTTCCTCTGGTTGCACGCTCTCTCTCTCTGGAAAGAAATAGAATGGAATAAAATTAAAAAAATAAAATCTTTACAAAAGTAATTAAAAAAAATAAACAAAGATGTACTGTACATGTTCTTT
The DNA here is from genome assembly GCF_024362965.1 of Panthera pardus. Classification (NCBI taxonomy): domain Eukaryota; kingdom Metazoa; phylum Chordata; class Mammalia; order Carnivora; family Felidae; genus Panthera; species Panthera pardus. Next base: position 16,566,133 of record NW_026526980.1, read on the forward strand.
GTGTAAAACAAAGCAGATACATATACGTACCTATCTACATATACCTATGTACATATACTCTTATCTTTTATAATTTATATATATGACACATAAATTACGTATTTACCTATGTATCTATATACCCATCTCTCTCTACATCTATCACATCTATCGTGTGTGTGTGTGTGTGTGTATGGGTGTGTATATACTATTTCTAGAAGAAGATAAAGAGCAGGGAGGAGCCATTGCCTCTGGGAAGGGAGACAGAAAAGTCAGAGGTCATATTAGTTTCCCATTGCTGCTTTAAAAAAATTACTACTCACACGCTGGCTTACACCAGCCCCATTAGCTTACAGTTCTGGATGTTGGATATCCTAAAATGGGTCGGCGGGGCCACATTCCTTCTGGAGGCTCTGTTAGAAAAGAAACTTCCAGCTTCTCAAGGGTGCTGCATTGCCTGGCTCACGGCCCTGTGCTCTCTGTTTTCCTTGTCCCATCTCCTTCCCTGACTCACTGCCACTCTCCTTCTTCCCCCTTAAAAGGACACTTGTGAACAGTCCGGATTCATCTGGATCGTACAGGGTCACCTTCCCATCTCAAAATCCCGTGTCTCATCATAGCAGTAAGGTCCCTTTTGAAATGTAAGGTAACATATTGCAGGTTGTGGGACGTAGGACTTGAGCATCTCTGGGGACCATTTTTCCTGCACCCACAAGGGTGGACGGGAAGCTTCGTGGTCACGGGAGATGGTTGTCCTTTTGAAATGCTTTGCCATGTGTTGTGGTACATCACATAAAGTTACATGTTTAAAATTTTGACTTTAATTCCAGTGTAAACATACAGTGTTCTATTCATTTCGGGTGTACAATACAGTGATTCAACAATCCCATGCATTGCTCTGTGCTCTTCAAGATAAGTATGAAGAGGTGAAAGGGAGTCAGATCTTCAGATTTTATTTTATTTTATTTATTTTATTTTATTTTATTTTATTTTACTTTATTTTATTTTATTTTACTTTATTTTACTTTATTTTACTTTATTTTATTTTATTTTACTTTATTTTATTTTACTTTATTTTACTTTATTTTACTTTATTTTATTTTACTTTATTTTATTTTATTTTACTTTACTTTATTTTATTTTATTTTACTTTATTTTATTTTATTTTACTTTATTTTATTTTACTTTACTTTATTTTATTTTACTTTACTTTATTTTATTTTACTTTATTTTATTTTATTTTACTTTACTTTATTTTACTTTATTTTACTTTATTTTATTTTACTTTATTTTATTTTACTTTATTTTATTTTATTTTACTTTACTTTATTTTACTTTATTTTATTTTACTTTATTTTATTTTATTTTATTTTACTTTATTTTGTTTTACTTTATTTTATTTTACTTTACTTTATTTTATTTTATTTTACTTTATTTTATTTTATTTTACTTTATTTTACTTTATTTTATTTTACTTTACTTTATTTTATTTTACTTTACTTTATTTTACTTTACTTTATTTTATTTTATTTTATTTTACTTTATTTTATTTTATTTTACTTTATTTTATTTTACTTTATTTTATTTTATTTTACTTTATTTTATTTTATTTTATTTTATTTTACTTTACTTTACTTTATTTTACTTTATTTTATTTTACTTTACTTTATTTTATTTTATTTTACTTTATTTTATTTTATTTTTTTATTTTATTAAATATCTATTTCTTTATTTAGAGAGGGAGGGGCAGAGAGAGGGAGACAGAGAATCTCACCTGAGCCAAACCAAGAGTCAGATGCTCAACCAACTGAGCCACCCAGGCACGGCTCCTTTTTTTATTTTAAGTAGACTCCATACCCAGTGCAAAGCCCAAGGCGGGGCTGGAACTCAAGACCCTAAGATCAAGACCTGAGCTGAGATCAAGAGTCAATGATTAACCGACTGAGCCACCCAAGCACCCCATCCTCAGCTTTTAAAGTCATATTCGTATTTGATAGGACGATCCCTAGATATGAGTTTTCAAAATCAAAGATGATTTTCATCTAGGTGAAATTAAGCCTCCTCTCCACCCCAGATGATCCCCAGCTCCTCCCCGAAGCCATTATACTTACTTCTTGTGTATCATTCTGGGGTGTGTGTGTGTGTGTGTGTGTATTTTGAGGACAAAAAAGGAGAGGAAAGGGAGGTGGGCACCGCTCTGGGTAAGCACGGTGTGGGGCGGCTGCCGGAAAGTCTTCTGCCTTTGAATCGAGACCTCCTCCTGCTTCTTCGCACGGGTCTGGATCTTTTATTTCCCTTATTTCCCTTGATGGTGTAACCAGCGTCACCGTCACATTAGATGCTGGCGTGGAAACCAGGCCGCGCCGTCCCGCGGGCCCCGGATCTGGGGGGAAGCAGGCGGTACCGATGCGGCAGGGGTTAACAGGGGAGGAGGCATGGCCTCGGCGGGCACGGTCCCCCTCTGCCTCTCGGCCGGGCCGAGCCTGGTGGCCTGGTGCCACTGCGAATGCAGCCGGGTGCTGGAGGTGGGGTGGGGAAGGAGACTCGTGGCTGGCCGCTGGCCTCAGGCACATACTGTGCATCTTCCAGGAGGGCGCCCGCCTTTCGGCCGTGTATTTATGCCTAGGCTCGTGTTCCAAGAAAATCCGATGACCAGCCAAAGCGTGATTTCCCTGGGAACCGGAGGGGCCTGAGGCTGTCAGCCTGGCTGATGTAGGGACCTCCCTGGGCTGTTTTCTAAGCAACCCACAGCCACGAGGCGGGAAAACACAGATGATCCATAGCTCTCTGGCTTTCTCTCCCTTCCGACATTCTTATTTCCAGTCTGTGGATTCACCTCCTCCTCATACCAGGAGAGACCTTTCCAGAATGGGGAGACCCTCACCTGCCCCTTGAATGAGCGAGGCTTCCCACTTCCAGAGCCCAGCAGGAAAGCAGTCTGAGACGCCACGATCGCAGTACGTGTGCGAGAGAAAGATACCGGCACGCGGAGCAGAAGGCTGTGTTGTCACACAATCCATTTTCATGGGGAGTTTGTCTGTCCCCCAGGCACGCAGCAGAGGGAAGCGACTGTGGAACTGTAATCACAGAGGGAAATCCTCATCTCGCCAACCCCCTTTGTTTTATAGCTGAGGAACGTCCCCAGCGGCAAGGTGGCTCCCACGATGTCATGTGTCCCGTTTAGGAACCAGGGTGGGCACGAGACGTTTCTGGTCGTGTTTCGGGTCTCGGAACACTGGGATCTGGCCTCTCCATTTGACGTAGCGTCTTCCTCTGCTGTGGGGGGTGGGGGTGGGGGGGGGGGGAAGGCGGCGGATCCCAGCTTTGTCAAGCATTATGAAGCGAATTGGGTACTCTGAGCGGCACTTTTAAAGGTGATCATAATTATTTCCCTGTCTTTGATGGATCACAAAGGGGGTTCCCCATCCAACACTCCCACGAGATGTTGGAACAAAAGGGATGAATAGAGTACAAGTTTGGCTCCTTGCTGGCATTTGAAAGCCCTCGTTTGGGAGTAGGATTTATTAAATATTGTAATCAGTTCACTGTCGCCTGTTGAAACATTTGCTTTAATGGGCTTGTTAAATTTAGATTATGTTAAAAAGAGAAAAAGAGAGAGAGAGAGAGGGTGAAAGACATTTCCCTGTCTCTGAACTCTAGGGCTGCCACATCATGATAGTGTATGAATTCAAGAAATAGCTCCCAGCCGTGATAATTACCCCCATTGTGGAGAAAAGAGGATGACATTTCGGGATGATTCGAGATGATTCAAGAGGACGTTTCGTTTTGTAAACAGTCTTCTGATCAAAGCTTGTTCTTACTTTGGAGAGAGCAACATAAACTTTTTCCTTCCTTCCTTCCTTCCTTTATTTCCTGAATGATACTTTAAGTTGATTTTAATTATCCAAGTAACATATGATATTAACATGTGTTATATTAACATGACATTAACAGCTTCTATTTGTTGATGGCTTACTATGTGCTAGGCATCTTTCTAAGCATTTTACTTGCATTCGTGCTTTAAACCTCTACAGTGCTCAGCAAAGCAGATAGTATTATTATCCCAAGTTCCACGTGAAGAAAGGGGGGCACAGCGAGGTTGAGCAGTGTGCCTAAGGTCACACAGCTAGTTATTGGCAAAGCCGGGATTCGAATTCAGGTGTCGGCCACTAAAGATTATGCACCTCCCTGACCACTAGGCTAGATTGCATGTGTACCCATTCTCCCATAAAATTAAAACATTTTTCATGTTAGCCTTATGCTGACCTCTCTTTTGATCACCAGTCCAATCTCGGTCTCTTCTCCCCATACCCAGAGGTAGCAATTATCAGCTAGGGAAGTATTTATCGCATGTATGAAAACAAATAGAGTCTCTGTGCATCTTATTATTAATATTAAAAAACACTCCATTCTGGGGGCACCTGGGTGGCTCAGTCTGTTGACCATCTGACTTCGAATCAGGTCATGATCTCACAGCTCGTGAGTTCGAGCCCCGCGTCAGGCTCTGTGCTGACAGCTCGGAGCCGGGAGCCTGCTTCGGATTCTGTGCCTCCCTCTCTCTCTGCCCCTAACCCACTCGCATTCTGTCTCTGTCTCTCTCAAAAATGAATAAACATTAAACAATTTTTTTAAATATTCCATTCTGTTTTGCTTAGCTATTCCCCTCCTAATGGGTATTAAGGTGGTCCCTAGTTTTTCATGAAAGTAAATAATGCTGCGGTAATGTGCAGGCGTATCTCTAGGGCAGCTCCCAACAATGGAGATCGCTTAGTGTTCGCAGAAATTGCCAACTTACATTCTTACCCGCTGTACCTGCAGGTCGTGGATTCTTCAGAGCTTTGCCATCAGTTTTCCTAATTAAAACTGGAAGGGGAGGGCTTTCCAACCTCAGGGTAAAGACGCGAATGCTTGTCTCTCTCCTGCCATAACAGTTAACCACCCAGTCTGGTTCTCTCTGCACCTGCCGTCTTCAGTGTCATCCAGCTGAGCCTCCTAAAGACCGAGTTGAGGTTTCCTTTCATTCTCAGGAAAATGTAGCCAAAATAGGATGTTCAAGTTTGTTCTCCATGTTGAGGCCTGGAGACAGGAGCCAAGGTGTAGCTGTTGAGATTTCCAGGATGTGGGACGCCGCCCCGCCTCCCGGTACCTCCCCCTTCACCCCCGCCCCGCCATCCAGATAGAAACTATGTGCCTTTGAGAAACAAAGTCAAAACCTTCTTTTGTTTTATTTATTTCTTCCGATATCTGGTCCTTCGTTTAAGAAATAATGAATGAGAGCTTTCTTTCTTTTTTTTTTTAATACATGAAATTTATTGTCAGATTGGTTTCCATACGACACCCAGTGCTCATCCCAACAGGTGCCCAATGAGAGCTTTCTATATGCAGACACAGTACAGGGTCTGGGGACCCAAAATGAGCAAGGTAACCCTCCTGCACCCCCCTCCCCGCCCCCCGGCTTCATAGAGCTTCATAGCTTCGTATCACTGCGATTTTCCCCGGTCACAGACTCAAATGTTCACTCTACTTTGTATTAATTGTTGCCCCCCTGCCTCCCAAGAATTTCGCCTTGATCCTAGGCTATGTGTCTGGGGGCCTGTTGCTTTACAGACCACCAGTTCCCATCTCTGGGAGTTGGACAGGGCCTCCAACCTCCAAACCTATTGTGGGAATTCTCCAGGACATGTAAGACTATTTTAGAAAAACTCAAGGTCTGGAGTCACTGTTACTGTGTCACTTCTGTTTAAACAGTAGTTCAGGATAGACTGGCCCTAATTTTCTTTTTTTGTAATGTTTATTTACTTTTGAGAGAGAGAGAGAGAGAGAGAGAGAGAGCAGGAGCAGGGGAAGAAGGGCAGAGAGAGGGAAGACACAGAAACCAAAGCAGGTTCCAGGCTCTGAGCTGTCAGCACAGAGCCCGACGTGAGGCTTAAACTTAGGACCCGTGAGATCATGACCTGAGCCGAAGTCGGACTTAACCCACGGAGCCACCCAGGCGCCCCTTTCCTGATCGTCTTGTATTGCTGTTGCTGTGAGTAATAAACTCTCCTTGATTTCTGGCCCAGAAGTCTTGTGTCTTCTACCACCATGCATGGCAGGCTAACTTATTAGCTTGCAAGGAGGGAATATCTCAGACATTTCCGAGTTATTGATACATTTATTTATCCATCCAATAAATATTTATTGGGTGTATTAACTGTCAGATGGTAGGGATACAGAGATGGAGCAGGTCCCTGCTCTCAGGGAGCTTCAATCTGGCGAAGCAGGTGTCGTCAAAGAGGAGCATTTACAGCTGGCGAAATGTGCGAGGAAGGGAATGAATGCTGTGCATTGGCATCAACGGGTTTCCAAAGGAGAGGGTTGTGACGGGGGGCCCGCCTGCGGAGCTGGCCACATAGGTGGGAATTGAGAGATGACACGGTGGCCGTCGTTCAAACACTCAAAGAAACGCAAGTACGAGGACATGGAGTTGGGAGCGAGCGGGAGCGGAGGGTCGCAAGTGAGAAGGGGCCGATATGAGACACGAGGCCAGAGGAGTAGCGGCGAAAGCAGGAAATACAGGTCCTCGAGGCCACGGTGTGGAGGTTCTGTTTTATTCAAAGTGAAAGTGAAAATCACGGAAATGTTAGAGGAGGCAGGGGGCAGGGAGGGGCTGGGGTCTGAGTTACATAATCAGATTGTATGTATTACATACAATAATAATAATATAAAAAAATCCCCGATTTACATCTTATAATAATAAGACAGGAGCCGGAGGGCTTCCTGGAAGGTGTCTGGACCGTCCATCGGTATGTCTGGGCCCCTTGTGAATTTCCCCCAGTCCCCTCCTGCACCCTGTGAGCGTGTTTCTGACCGGTCTGGCACACTGTCCCCTTCTCCTCTCTCACTGCCCCTATGTTGCCAGGCAACCCACAGTGCCTCTCGCCCCAGTGCACAGGGGACAATGGGTTTGCAGCTTAGGGCTTGAGAAGGGCGAAGAGTGAATCCCAAACCAGAAATGTGGGCAACCCTTCAGAAAGTGCCTTTGTTCCACGGGGAACAGAAAAGGATTTACAACAGACAAAAAGGGAAGATATACCCTTTGTCGGGGAGGGATCGCAAAACCATCCATAAACACTGTAGCCTGAAGCATTAAAATCAACAGCACAGACATGTGTGATGGAACAAGACGGCGAGGCATACGGAAACGAGAATGCGGCGAAAGGAATATCTATCGAGAAAAGAGTGATTGACTGAGCAGGGGCTTATGCATACGGCGATGGGGGACATGATGCAGCCACATGAGGAGAACTAGTAAAATAGTGTGTTCAGTATGGGTCAGCTTAGAGCAAACATTGGAAGTATGTGTTCGTGTGTTTGCATACATGTACCCGTGGAGGCTGGTGCGGAAGACTGCGTTCTCAAATGTTGATGGGGTGGGGGGGGTGGTTCTCAGCCCCGGCTGAACGCTGAAATCCACTGGCAAAATCCCCCCCGCCCCCAATGCCACATAGTTTAATCCTGGGAAATTACATATTAAAAATTTTTTTTTTAATTTATTAATTTTTGAGAGACAGAGTGTGAGTGAGGGAGGGGCAGGGAGAGAGGGATCCCAAGCAGGCTCCAGGCTCCAGGCTGTCAGCACCGAGCCTGACGCGGGGCTGGAACTCATGGACCGCAAGATCATCACCTGAGCTGAAGTCAGCCGCTTAACTGACTGAGCCAGCCAGGTGCCCCTGGAATTACATATTTTAAATAAAATCTTTACTTTGGAACAAGGTTAGGTTTTACAGAAAGGGTTTTGCAGAGATAACATAGACTATCTGACCCTATTATTAATATCTCGTGTAACCACTTGTCAAAACTAAGGAACTGACATTAGTACATTACTATTAATTAACTCCAGACTTCATTGGTATTTTGTTAGTTGCGGTTTGTTTGTTTGTTTGTTCCGTTTTTTGGGACTAACGTCCGTTTGCTGTTCCAGGATCCAGTTCAGGGTGCCATGTTGTTTTTTTGTCATCAGGCATCCTGAGCCTTCTCTGGTCTATGTCAGTTGCCCTGTCTTTCCTGGGTTTTCCCGACCTTGATAATTTTGAAGAGTACTGGTCAAGTATTTTGTTTGATGTCACTCGATTTGGGTTTGTCCCATGTTTTTCTTGGATGACAACAAGACCGTGGACGTTGGGGAATAAGACCAGAGGTGATGTGCCCTTCTCTTTCCATCGCTGGGATGTATGTATATGGTGCCAACACTCACTGGTGACGTTAACTCTGATCGCCTGGTTAAGCGAGTGTCTCCCAGGTTTCTCCAGTAGAAGTTACTGTTTTTCCTTTTCTGTCCTCTGTTCTTTGGAAGTGAATCACTGAGTGCAGCCCACATTTGAGGACGGGGAGGTTTAAGCTTGACCTCCTGGACGGCGGAATATATACCTATGTTATTTGGAATTCTTCTGCGGAGAAGATTTGTCTCTTCTCTCTCATTTTTAAAACACTTATTTATATCTGTCACTTATTTATTTCAGTCACTTATTTATATCAGTATGAACTTGTGTATATTTATTTTTACTTCGGGTTATAATCTACCACCGGATTATTTTGTCACCCAAATTGTTCTAGCCCCGGCCGTTGGGCATTCTCTCCGGTTGGCTTCTGTATCCCTGTGGCATGTCCCTGTTACTGTTTTTTGTTTGTTCGGTTTTTTGTTTATTTTTTTTTAGCGCTTCCTTACTTTCTGGAACCATAAGATATTACGATCTCATCTTGTATATTTCCTGCCCCAGCCGTAGAATCGGTCTCTTCTCTAAGAAGGATACTTAGAAACCAAGATCTGGGCAGGGGTCCTTGCTACAGGACTGTCACTGTTTCTGGGACTTCTCTGAAGACAGAACTAGGGAAGATATGCATAGAACCCATGTATGCACATATATCATAATTATTTCTCTTTCTTTATGTCTTTATCATCTATCTACTGCTTAGTCTATATTCTCTCTATGTGTATATGCATACAGATATATTCTCTATATACACTGTCTATATACACACACATATATGTTCATAATAGGTATACATATATTTATAATTAAAAAATATGTAATTAGATATATGTAATTTTTAAAATTTAGGGGTGCCTGGGTGGCTCAGTCGGTTGCCTCAGGGCATCATCTCATGGCTTGTGAGATCGAGCTCTGCATCAGGCGTTGTGCTGACAGAGCAGAAACTCCTTGGGATCTTCTGTCTCCCTCGCTCTCTGCCCCTCCCCTGCTTGCATGAGTGTGTGTTCTCTCTCTCTCTCTCTTTCTCAAAATAAATAAATAAACCTTTAAAAAAAAAAAGACTTTAAAAATTAAACACAAGGGGCACCTGGGTGGCTCAGTCGGTTAAGTGTCCGACTTTGGCTCAGGTCACGATCCCACGGTTGGGGGGTTCAAGCCCCGCATAGGGATCTATGCTGACAGCTCAGAGCCTGGAGCCTGCTTCCGATTCTGTCTCCGGCTCTCTCTGCCCCTCCCCACCTATGCTCTGTCTCTCTGTCTCTAAAATAAATAAACACTAAAAGTAAACTTAAAAACACGATTAGTATCTAGGTGAAAGTCTTCAAACATAATCAGACCTCTAGCTAAGGGCTCTCACCCTTGGCACTGTTGTTATTTGGGGCTGAATAGTTCTTGGTTTGAAGGCTCTAGAGTGCAGGATAGGATGGTTAGCCACATTTGGGCAATCTTGGTCCACTGGATGCCAAAAGCAGCCCCACCCCCAGCACGACAGCAGCAGAATGTCTCGCATATTGCCAGGTGTTCTTCAGGGACCAAGTAGCCCCTGACTGAGAACCGTTACAAAATTAACAGTTTATAACTAACAAAATGCTACATGCTGGTTTCGGTGTATGAAGGAAATTGTGATGGATTTTTCAAAAAATACCCCAACTCATAGTTCTTGTAGTCACTGGATGGCCATGAATGGGTCTGATGAAGATGTAGGGTGAGCAGGTATAGGTCTAGGGAGAGTGTTCCAAACCGATCCAATATTTTGATAATGGATTAAGAAAACGCAGGGCGCCTGGGTGGCTCAGTCCGTTGAGCATCCGACTTCGGCCCAGGTCATGGTCTCGCAGTCTGTCGGTTCAAGCCCCGCATCGGGCTCTGTGCTGACAGCTCGGAGCCCGGAGCCTGTTTCAGATTCTGTGTCTCCCTCTCTCTCTGACCCTCCCCCATTCATGCTCTGTCTCTCTCTGTCTCAAAAATAAACATTAAAAAAAAAAAAAGAAAACGGTTTCTTATTCTTATATAAGACAGCTGCCACTGCAAACCATACTCTCGTCTTCTAATGCCTTGTGAAGTGGTGAAGAATACCCAGAAGGGGGTAGTTTTTGCTGCCAACATACCAGTTTTTAGGTACATTCTTTTCAGGTTTAAAACAATTTTTTAATTTTTATTTATTTTTGAGAGAGAGAGAGAGAGATAGCACATGAACAGGAGATGGACAGAGAGAGAGGGAGGCACAGAATCCAAGGCAGGCTCCAGGTTCTGAGCTGTCAGCACACAGCCCGATGCGGGGCTTGGACTCACGAACCGTGAGATCACGACCTGCGCCAAAGCCGGATGTTTAACTGACCGAGCCACCCAGGCGCCCCTCTTTTCAGGTTTTAGATCAGTTTCCATATTGTCGTGGGGTAAACCTGAACCACCTTCCGAGTACCAGCTACTTTAGGGAAGTCCCATTTGATTCCAAGTGGAAGAGGACTCCACCCAAACTGGCTTGTGCAAAATCCAAATCGGCTCACATCCTAGAAAATCCGTGGGGGATGTGTTCAGGCATGGCTGGATCCAGGGGCCAAGCAAAGAATCCAGGGTTTTGCTTTGTCTCCATCTTTCAGTTTTATTATTGTGTCGGTTTCATTCTCAGGCTCAGTGACTCCAGGCTCCCCCTCAGAAAGCAAGATGAATACAGCAGCTCCTCTTTACCTGCGATTACGTTCAGAGACTATGTGTGTGCATGTGAGTGGGGGAGGAGCAGAGAGTGAGAGAGAGAGAGAGAGAGAAGCACTCTCTGTGCTATCAGCACAGAGCCCAATGCAGGGCTCAAACTCACGAACCATGAGATCATGACCTGAGCTGAAACCAAGAGTCGGACACTTAACCGACTGAGCCACCCAGGCACCCCCCCCCCATCAGTAATTTCTTTAAAAAAAAAAAACAAGGTTTCCAGGTGATTCCAATGTACAGGCAAGGTTGAGAACCATAGTTATAAGAGGAAGAGTTTGCTCTCAGAAGGCCCCTCAGGTTAAATTTCAGCTACAACATTTATTAGCTCTGTGACTTTGGAGAAGCTATTTAACACCATAGCTTAACTCATCTATAAAATAGACCTATATCTAAAATACTATTTCTAGGCAAATGGGGTAAATGGAGCTCCCGGTGGTTTGGGTACCTCGTGTCTTATTTTCTGGAAAGAGCTGTTCTGCGAGTTGCAGTTAAAAAACCTGCTTGCCAAACGGAGCTAAGGAAGCCAAGAGCAAAAACTCAGTTTTTATTAAGTAAAACACTGGCCAAGAGGATTTCACTTGCTGAGGATCCTGGGTCCCACTTGCTCCTGAGTCTGGTAAGGCCAGCTTTTTTTTTTTTTTAAACATTTATTCATATTTGAGAGACAGAGAGAGACAAGGCACGAGTGGGGGAGGGAGACACAGAACCCAAAGCAGGCTCCAGGCTCTGAGCCGTCAGCACAGAGCCCGACTCCAACCCACGAAACGTGAGATCATGACCTGAGCTGAAGTCGGACGCTTCACCCACTGAGCCACCCAGGCGTCCCAAGGCAGCTTTCTAAAGCAGAGTCTGGTCGGGTTGCTTCCACTCCTAGATCCCGCAGCGGCTCAAACACCAGCTTTCCTTTCTGTGGGTAAATCGGATGGGGCTTTATGCAACAGCGAGCGTGGATGCCAAGTTAGAGGGAGGTACCGTTCTTCCATGAACGTTTCCTGAGTCTTACTCCTCATTAGGTGCACACAGTGATGAGGCCAGCGCGACAAGCCTAATAGGCAAGGGAAACTGTTGGCTTTCAAGCTGGATTGTCAATAGGCCTGTTTGATACGGCTGCGTTTCTGACCTAATCAGCTGCAGGCGGCCTCTCCGTGGGGCTCCCTGGGGGCATCGGAGCAAGCAATATTTCACAATCTAACAGCTGAAATCAGCTCAGAGCTCACAGAGCCGAAGCCTGAAGAAAAAATAACGTTGGAAGAGGCTTGCACGTGCAGAGAAGAACCTTCTGGATGGTGGTCAAGTGTGTTTGCGGAAGCAGGCCGCTGCCTGTCGGGCAGTGCCGGGGCGATGTTTGTGAGGACGGGTGCATCTAAATTCGAATGACACCTTCAGGCCACTCAGCCTTCGGTTATTTTCCCGGAGAACGGTCACGTGGAGAGCTTTCGCCCAAGCATGGCAGGAAACGCCCGCTTGGCTCATGCCTCGCCAGCCTGAGATGCTCTGCTGTGGCTGTGTTTGACTTGGGCACTGAAGGGGCCACGTCAAGTATTTTTGTAGTAGTGAGGATGTTTTCCGGTGCAATCTCCTGAAAACCTAAACCCACTGGATTAGCTATGGAGTTGAGGGGCTCCCATAAGAAGCCTGGAGTCGTTAGGTTGCAGGCATTGTTTGACGAGGATTCTTCTTCAGTCTTTGTCATCCTGCAGGCTTGTGCTCCTGACTGTGTCCTCAAGGATAAGGCCAGGGAGCTGAAGCAGGTCTAGACTTCATACCCGAGCCTGCGAGAGCCTCTCTTTTCCCAAGCGTAAAGGGTCCCGAGTGTCACTCTGATCGGTATAACTTAGTTTGCTCTCCTGACTCTAAGGCAGTTATGTCCAGAGGGGATGGCATTATGCTGATCAACCCAAGTAGGGTCAATTTCGCCCAAACCACATAGCAACTTTTCGATAAGATAAACGGCCACTGGGGAGGAAGCCAACATTTACTATATAGTTATTTTCTCTCAAGGCCCTAATAGATTGTTGTTGTTGTTTTTTTTAATTGGAGAGAACTTGAGCAGGTACAAGTTAGATTTCGAAAGAGGTTTAATACTGACTCGGCGTACCTTAGAATCGCCTCTCAAAGTGAGGCACATGAATATCCAGGTGAATCCCTGATGATTATCTCATGCTGGCAAAAAGCTCTTTTATTTTTTATTGAAATTTTTATTGTTTATTTCTGTTGAGAGAGAGAGAGAGAGAGAGAGTCGGGGGGAGGGGCAGAGAGAGAGAGGGAGACACAGGATCCGAAGCAGGCTCCGGGCTCCGAGCTGTCAGCACAGAGCCTGACGGCGGGGCTCGAACTCACAGACTTCTCCAGTAAGACCACTTCCTCTCCTGTGGATGACTGTTTCAGAATTTCCCTTCCTTTCCATTCCACGTGCCTCTTAGTCTCAAGTGATGTTACAGCTTCATATGTCTTGGGCAAATTAGACGTCAATACACGAAGGTTTTCATTAACTCCCCACAAATCTACTCCTACCTGTTTTCTCTTGTTAGACTTTCTTCTTGTTAGGGTGGAGGAAATAGAGGAGAAGCAAGAAATGGGGAACCACTGGTTAATGGGCATACAGTTTCAGTTTGGGACGAGGCACATTTCCGGCAGGTGGATGGCGGTAATGGTCGCACAGCAGGGTGAATGTCCTTAGTGCCATAGAACTCAATACTTGGAAGTAGTTAAAATGGGGGCACCTGGGTGGCTCAGTCACTCGAGCAGCCGACTCCTGGTTTCGGCTCAGGTCACGATCTCATGGTTCGTGGGTTCTAGCCCTGCGCCAGGCTCCGTGCTGACAGCACGGAGCCTGCTTAGGGTTCTCTCTCTCCCTCTCTCTTTGCCCCTGCCCTGCTCATGCTCTCTCTTTCTCTCAAACGAAGTAAATTAACTTGGGAAAATAAAATAAGATAAAATAGTTAAAATGGTTAAAACGTTGTGTGATAGATCTGTGGACCGCAATGAACATGTTTATTAATTGCAAGGGGAAAAGTAGTAAATTTATACCAAAGAAAATGGATAGAAACCACGGCCACAGAAAGAAAAAGAAAAAAAAAAGGTGGAGTGAACATGCTTATTTCACATTCTCACTTTTAGAGTAATTCTTTATGCGCCGGGTTTTATTTCCTCCTGTTTTACTAAAGACCTTGTAGCAGGGCGCCTGGGTGGCTCAGTCGGTTCAGTGCCCAACTTGGGCTCAGGTCATGATCTTGCGGTTCGTGAGTTCTAGCCCAGCATCAGGCTCTGTGCTGACGGCTCGAAGCCTGGAGCCTGCATCAGATTCTGTGTCTCCCTTTCTCTCTGCCCCTCCCCCACTCACTCTCTGTCTCTTAAAAAAAATGAATAAACATTAAAAAAAAAAAACAATAACAATTTAAAACAAGAACTTATCGGGGCTCTACTTCTGGACCTGGCAACACAACAAATATGTACTATCTGTCCCTTTAAAGAGGTGTTGTGGACTCCGGACCCAGACAATTAAACATGCATGTCTGGACCTCGGCTTTTAGGTCTGAATTGGAGACGTGAACGTAGAAGAGAGTGTGGACAGGGTTCTGAGGTGTCCTGACATGGAGAGGTCACGCAGAGAAGTGCGAGTGGAGAAAGGAATTTGACCAGAGGCAGCCAGCGTGACTGGGGGAAACCCAGAAGAGTATAGCATTCCAACAGCTCAGAGAGGCACTGCAGAGTCAGCTGGGACCTCTGTGCCCCCTGGATTTGGCAACATGGCGAGGTGGGGAGAGCCTCGGTGATTTTAAATCATGTCAGTGACGTTGCGAAAATCTAACTGGATTGAAGTAAAATGAAAAGAAAAAGAGACGTGTGGAAGTTGATCCACACATCTATCCAGCAAGAATAGACAATGTGTTCAAGAAGTTTTGCTCTGAAGCCGGGGCACCTGGGTGGCTCGGTAGGTTGAGCATCCGACTTCTGCTCAGGTCATGATCTCGCAGTGCGTGGGTTCGAGCCCCGCATCCGGCTTGCTGCTATCAGCCTGTCAGTGCAGAGCCCGCTTTGGATCCTCTGTCCCCCTCTCTCTGCCCTTCCCCCACTTGTGCTCTCTCTCCCTCTCAAAATCAATAATTACGTACAATAACATTTAAAAAAAGAAGGTTTGCTCTGAAGTAAAGACATAACATGTTACAGGAAGGGATCGTGGATATGTAACCAAACATTTTTGTAGAATTATAACACACACAGATGAAAGCAGGAATCATAGGGGTGTAAATCAAACATCTTACACGGAGTGGACATACCTGTGTAAGCACTCCACAAATCATAAAACAGAACACTGCCAGTATCTCGGAAGCCCATTATAGACTCTATGTTTGCATTCTGATATTAACAAGTTTGAACAATTTCTCCCTTCTGATGGTAAATTTTATAGGTCAACCTGGCTCAGCCGGGGTACAGAGATAGTTGGCCAAACATTATTCTAGTTGTTTTTGTGAGGGTGTTTTGAGATGAAATGAACATTGAAATCAGTGGGCTTTGAGTAAAGCAGATAACCCTCCATTATGTGGGTGGCCGTAATCCAATCTCTGAAGACCTTCATAGGAACCAAGACTGACTTCCCCGGGGGAGAAGAGAATTCTGCTCGCAGAATGCTTGTGGATTCCAGCTGTGACTTTTCCCCGGGTCTTTAGTCTGCTGGTCTACCTTACAGATTTTTTGTTTTGTTTTGTTTTGGACTTGCCAGCCTCCACAATTGTATAAGTGAGATGATCCCTTTAAGAATCTCCCTCTCCCATATTTGTGTCTGTGTTTACATTTACTTCTCTTGATCTCTACCATCGTCATGATACAAACCACCATCACTTCCCGCCAAAACGTTGGTAGCCAGGTAGTAAGTATTCTTTCAACCCTTCCTCCCTAGACAAATCAGAGATCTTTGTAAAGATAAGACCACGTCCCCCTCCTGCTTAAAATAAAGACTCAAAATAAAATGCAGGTGTCCTGCCAAGGCTTGCTAGGATGTGGAAGAGGAAGACACACACTGCTTGCCGTTCTCCGTAGGGCACCTGTTTATTCTTCGGCCCCAAGTTACACAGCAGTGTGGGCCCCTGTTGCCCGATCGTCACTACTGTTTTCTAAAGAAAGCCAGACGCCGAGGTTCTTTGGTCTTCATACTCCTCATCAGGGTTTTCAAGGGTCTCTCAGGTTTTGCTCCTCTTTCTCTCTTCCCTTCACTCCTATCTGCATTTCACCCGCCAGCCTTGGTAATCTAACTCGATTTAATTTCCAGTGTGCATCAGGCTATTTCCCACCTTCATGCGTTTGCATCTGCTACGCCTTCTGCTCAGACTTCCCTGCACCTCCCACCCCTTCCTTCCCCTGGCTGAGATGATAGCATACCACTGACTCCGGGAAAACTTCTTCGACACCCCCCGCCCCCATCAAGAGGAGTTGGTTGCCTCTCCGTGGGGCTCCATGCTTCCCCATGATAGCTATCGCCCGTCATGGTGCACTTCAATTATCCGCCAGTAGACTGTGAACTAACTTCCCAAGGACACAGATGGCATCTTTGATCCCTTTGTCCTCACTCAGTACAGAAATTGCCCTGAGAGTGCTTGAGCCCTGGCCCTAGGTTCTGCCAGGCTCCCCCCATGGATTTCACCAGGCTTCTGCCACTGTCCAAGGTGCTGGCCCCTTGCTCTGCCTGCCTCCAGCCAGCCTTCCTTACCAGAGCTACAGGCTGATGCTCTGCCTCCGTTCCCAGTGCCAGGTCCCCAGATGGGGCTCCCTGCTCACTTGGTCTTTATGTTACTAGGACCTGCTACTATCTTGGCTATTGGGATTAGGTTTATGCCTCAGCATCAGGCCTCAGTTGTTTACTTGTACCTCTAGGGTCAGTATCTGCAACCAGATCAGGGTTGTTTGGTTTGGTTTGGGTTGGTTTGGTTTGTTTGGTATCTGCTCTGACCTGAGTGTAAGTCTCCTGTCTGATCCTGGTCAGTGCACTTCTCCCTGCTTCCTGCATCAACCCATTTGCCAATCCTTACACCTTTCTCCACCTCTTTTGATGTGTGATACCTGTTCTCAGCCCCGAGAATGTGCGAGAAATAGTCCCTTCATTTCTTTCCTTATTAGGGGCAGGTCTTTGAATGGGATCAAGTTCAGGTTAAAAGCACAGACTGTATATTTCCTCAAGCCTACGTTTAAACCCTACCTCCATCATTAACTAGCAATGCAAAGTTGGGCAAGCTGCTAAGGCCTCTGAAGCTTGATTTCCCCATCTAAAATTAGGAGTTCTCATAGGGTTATTAGGAAAACTGAAGCGAATGTGTTGAAAAGCACTTGGTTACGTATCACTTATAGGTAATAAGTTATGAATTAGTATTGTTTCTTTTATTAGTAGGAAACAATAGTGTGGCAGTAACGTCACTCATTGTCCCAGTCTGAGCTCTGCCTATCGCTCTCCCCACAGAGCATCCCCCAGCTTCTCCTATTCTCTCCTGACAGATGCTTTTGCTGCTAATAAATCCTGCCTGTGATATCACAGTTCACTGCAGCATCTGGCTTAGAATCGAGACATCAACACATGAATCAGACAGGATGAGAGGAGGAGGAGGCTGAAGACGTAGGCTCCAACTACCTTGGTGACAAGGAACCGAAGAGAGAAAGAACAGAGGATTTTAATAAGATCTGGAGGTTTTGCTTTTCTGCTAAGTGGGGTGGGTTTAAACTTCTCCCTATGTTCACCGCCCACTCAAGGTTAGGTAGACAGCTTCTGGGAGGGGCAGCCAGTTGGGAGTTTGGTACCCCAGAGGGAAAAGTTTGCAAATGCGCTGTGCCGTCTGACGTCCAGGCTGAAGAAGGGAGGAAAGAAGGAAGGAAGGCGAAAGTAAAAAGGAAGAGGGAACGAAATCCCATTAGCCTCTCTGATACACCTGTCTTGGACACATTTCCAGCATGGTAGGAACAGACTTCCCAAGACTCTCAGAATTGAGAATTAGTTGCATAAAATGTGATATTCCTAAGATTAAGTTCAATTCTACAGTGTAGCCTTGATGGTCATTCCAAGTCGGGTCCCTTCTGAACTGTCTCTCTCCACCTTCCACCACCTCTCCCCATGTGCACATAGAAGGGTAAACACAGAAAAAGTTTATTGAGTGTTTGCCAGCTACCAAGTACTGTGCCTGTGTTCTCATGTGGTCTTCTCAACAGCCCTTCGAAGTAGGTTCTATTATTACCTTTATTTTCTAGATAATAAAACTGAGGCTTAGTATTATTTCCCATAGTTGGAGACTAACACAAAGTTGAGCCATGGCAGGCTGATAAACAGACCACGATGACGATTTTTCCATGAATTTTTATCTTGTTTTATTATTTTATTTTATTTTTAGAGTTTCTTTATTTAATTTTGAGAGAAAGGGATCAGGGGAGGGTCAGAGAGAGAGGGAGGGAGAGAATCCCAAGCAGGCTCTTCACTGTCAGTGCAGAGCCTGACTTCCAGGGCTCGGTCCTGCAAAACGGGAGATTGTGACCTGAACCGAAGTCAGCAATCGGATGCTTAACCAACTGAGCCATCCAGGCACCCCTCAATGACTTTTTATTTTTATTTAAAAATTTTTTTGTGTGTGTTTATTCATTTCTGAAAGACAGAGAGAAACAGAGCATAAGCAGGGTTGGGGCGGAGAGAGAGGGAGGCACAGAATCCAAAGGAGGCTCCAGACTCTGAGCTGTCAGCACAGAGCCCGACGCGGGGCTCGAACTCACGAACTGTGAGATCATGACCTGAGCCGAAGCCGGACACTAGACCGACTGAGCCACCCAGGTGCCGCTCCTCCCCACCCCCCGCAATTACTTTTTAAAAGAATGAGTTATATTTGAACGTGGGGAGATGTCCCCTGATATGTGCCAGGCTCTCCCGTCGACACCCAGGATACCGTGGTGAGCGGCACAGGCTTGGAGAGATGAACCCAGCTCCTCAAGATCAAACACGCAGGCGGCAGAACTGGAATCCCAACCGTAGTCGTCGACTCTCAAGTTCATTTCTCTATTACACTCAGCTGCTTCCCAATTCACACATCGTCATATTCAAAGAAGCTATTAACCTACTACCTCATCACCACCTGGGGCCTGCCAGGCAACGCAAATGGAGTTAGCATCTTCGTAAATAAGGATGACCGGGGTTGGTACTCCTGGGTCCCAGAGAAATGCCAACCCGCTGTATTTCAAAGAGAGGGTAAGTGGCATCGCCATCCTGCACAGACTATGGAGCGGAGGGTATAATGACTGAGGGGCCAGCTCTGGCGCGGCGTGATCCCGGCAAGGTGACTTCCCTCCCGGGTCCTCCCCTGTAAATCGAGGGGGATGTATTAGCTGGTTCTGAGGTCTGGTCATCTTGGGAAGGGATCTATGTGCGGTGGTTTCCCCCATACAGACTTCAAAAATCTTGGAGACTGGGGATTCAATGAAAAGAAATTAAAGAGGCACGATTTGACTAGTTGATGCATAATTTTTTGAAACTCCTCCTGTTCTTTCAGTCTGTGAATATGCTAGATCTCACCCTCAGGTCTAATTAGCTGCAAGATTCTCCTGAAGGCTTTAAAATCCAGAAGCCCAAGCTTTATCAGGAGAGAACATTCATGGGTAATTATGTCAGGGCTTTCCTGGGGCTCCATACAAGACACACATGCGCTTAGGAAAAGTTATCCTTTACTCTTTCTGTTCTTCATCATCCGAGTTCAGAGCTTGAACTCAGAAACCAGACGGGGAAAGTCTGCATTTGACTCCTGTCCCTTAACTTCTGTTACCCTGCTCCCTGTTCTATAAAACGGGGGCAGTTATGGTACTTCTCTCCTCGCGCGTGACCCGTGCAAAAGACAAAACCTGGTGCTTGTGAGTCTAGTAGCCCGCCCCTCCCCTGCCCAACACCCCAGTTTCAACTCAGCATTTGTTTGCAAGATCTGAGCTCTTGCAGAGATCTGAAGCTTGAGGGAGACGCAAGGGACTTGGAGAACCAGCCCACATCACTTATTTATTTCCCCCCAACCATTATTGAAGAGTATTTAGCAAGCATATTTCCTGAAGGCCGTCCTCCTTGTAAGAAGCCCCGTCGGTGGTTTAATTAAGTTTACATAAATACTAAATGGGATCCGACCAGAATGGGGTTTGCTGATTTGTTGTGTGGCGATAAATCCTTGCTCTGTTCTAACTGAATAGATTGAACACAGACTGTATTTGTTCTTATCCTGAAGCCACTTTCGTGGGAGTGATAAACTGGAAATGTTAACGGGCTTGATATGCCAGGTTTTCTGGGAAAATCACGCTGCCCGTGGTGAGGGAACGGAGGAGCTAAAAAGGTCTTTGTTTTCAAAGTCATATGTCACAAGCCAAGGAGACTCAAAACAAAACAAAAACCAGGGCCACTTTCTGGTAAGGACATGGTGAAACAGGTGCCTCGTGTGGCCAGGAATGTTGCAAATTAAAATAACCATCTTGAGAAACCAATTTGGAAATGTTAAAAGACAACTTGAAGATCGCGATAATGCTTCGTGGTTCCATCTAGGAGTTCCACACATGGGAATCAAATCCAAGGAAACGGCCCCAACCTGGAAAAAATGATATGCATGAAGATGTTCATCGTGGTGTTAGCTATGGCAGCAAAACAAACAAAAAACCACAAAGAAATTTTGCAACAAACCAGATTGAGAGATGATTACGTTGGTTATGACACTTTCCCAATGGAATACTACGCAGCATTTAACGAGAGGATTACAAAGATTACATGGAAAACTACTTGTTGGGGCGCCTGGGTGGCTCAGTCGGTCGGGCGTCCGACTTCGGCTCAGGTCATGATCTCGCGGTCCGTGAGTTCGAGCCCCACGTCGGACTCCGTGCTGACAGCTCGGAGCCCGGAACTGCTTCCGATTCTGTGTCTTGCTCTCTCTCGGCCCCTTCCCCTGCTCATGCTCTGTCTCTCTCTGTCTGAAAAATAAATAAAACATTGAAAAAAAAAGAAGAAAACTACTTGAAGTAGAAAAAAAATAAATCTAGATACACGTATACACTGTAGGTGAATTTAGCTTTAAAAAATATGCTGCTCAGCATGAAAGAGCCAGGATAGGCAAATTCAGAGAGACAGGAAGATGGACATAGGGGTTGTCAGAGGCTGAAGGGTGGAAAGAACGGGGACGGACAGCTAATGGACGTGAGGTTTCCTTTGGGGTGATGAAAATGCAGATGCCAGGGACAGTTGCACGGCACTGTGAATGCAATGCCCCTGGGTTGTCACCTGAAGGTGGTGTTTTGTGTATTTACAACCATTAAAAAAGGGAAAGAGGGGCGCCTGGGTGGCTCAGTCGGTTAAGAGTCCGACTCTCGGTTTCGGCTCAGGTCGATCTCAGTGTGTGAGGTCGAGCCCCGCGTCGGGCTCCGTGCTGACAGCGCAGAGCCTGCTTGGGATTCTCTCTCTCTCTCCCTCTCTCTGCCCCTCCCCCACTCACTCTCTCTGTCTCTCTCTCAAGAATAAATAAATAAAACTTAAAAAAAAATTAAAAAAAAGGGAAAGAGATGACAAACGATGTAGAATGCAGTAAGACGACCCCCAAAAATCTGAATAGCAGTTATTTTAGGAGAGTGGGGCACTTTTTCTATGTTTCTGAAATTTCCTCTAATGCTGGTGTTACAGAAAGGCAGAATCATGCAGTATCAGATCCAGCCGAGAAGGTCAGGGGTGAGAGCCCCCCGTCGCCCACCTCCCGCCACCCCGCCCCAGTCAGTGCAGAGGGTAATAGACAGCACTGAATATATATTTTAGAAAAGAAGGATCAAAACTCAATAGTACAAGCTTCCTTCTTGGGAAACTAGATACAGAAGAGCAGTGCCAACCTAAAGCAAATAGAAATACATAAATAATACACACTAGAACACAAACTAATAATATCGAAAGCAAGAAAGTAATGGAGAAACGAATGAAACCAAAAGCTGGTTTTTGAAAAGGTCAGTGAAATTGGTAAACCTCTAGTCAGGCCAACCAAGAAGCAATAAAGAAGCACAGGTCACGAATATCAGAAATGAAAGAGGGGACGTCTCTACAGGTGCATGGGACATTAGGGATCCCATGGACATTAAATGAATAGGAACTGAATATTGTGAACATCTGTGGGCTCCAAACTCGGTTACATAAATTAATTCCTTGAAAGATAATCACCCAAGGAGAAATAGATAATCCAAATAGGCTGTATTATATCTATATAATTAATTTATAGCTAGTAAAGAAATTGAAGTTATTGTTAATAACTCCCCTAAATAGAAAGAGCCAGGCACAGATGTTTTCATTGGTGAATTCTATCGAGTGTTTAAAGGAAGAAATGAAACCTATTCTCTCTAATGTGTTCCAGAAGATAGAAAAAGAGAGAGCTCTCTTTACTCATTCGGTGAGGCCAGTGTTACCTTAATACCCAAACCAGATAAAGATATTATTAGAAAGGAAAACTACACACCAATATCTCTCATGAACATTGAGGCAAAAATCCTCAAGAACACCTTAGAAAACAGAATCAAACAATGGATGAAATTTATTATACACCATGATCGAATAGGATTCATTTCATGCTTACAAGGGTGGTTCAACATTGAAAATCAAGCAATGTAATCATATCCATAGTAAAGGAAGAAAAATAATATGACTGTATCAATAAATAGAGAAAAAGTATTTGTCAAAATCCAACACCCATTCGTAATAAAAACTCTCAGAGAACTTCAACTTGATAAAAAATATCCCCCAAACATCATATTTAGCAGTAAAAAAAACAGATGCCTTCTCCCTCAGGTCAGGAGCTAGTATATAATATCTCCTTTTACCACTCCTATTCAACATTCTACTGGAAGTTCTAGCTAATGCAATAACACAAGAAAAGAAAATGTGTAGAGAATGGGAAGGAAGAAATAAAACTATGTCCGTTTTCAGATGACATGATTATCCATGTAGAAAATCCAAAGAATCAACAAAAACCTTCTGGAACTAATAAGTGGCTATGGCAAGATCACAGGATATAAGATTAATATCAAAAGTCAATTTTCCTTATATTCCAGCAATGAACAATTGGAAATTGAAATGAAAAGCAAAATACAATGTTGCAACAGTGCCTATATATATATATATATATGGGCATAATTCTAGCTAAATGTGTTGAGGATTTATATGAGAAGAACCCTGATGAAAGAAAGAAAGATCTAAATAAATGAAGAGATATTCCATATTCATAGATAAGGAGATTCAATATTGTTAAGACATCAATTCTTCCCAACTTAATTCAATGCAATCTACTAAAAGCAACCCCTGTCAAAATCTCACCAAGTCATTTTGTAGATGTTGACAGATTCTTTTTTTAAATGTTTATTTATTTATTTTGAGAGAGAGAGAGAGAGAGCAAGAGAGAGAGAGAGAGCATAAGTGGGGAAGGGGCAGAGAGAATCCCCAGCAGGCTCCCTGCTCAGTATGGAGCCTGACGTGGGCTCAATCTCACAACTGTGAGATCATGACCTGAGCTGAAGTCAAGAGCTGGATGCTTAAGCGATTGAGCCACCCATGCACTCCTGACCAACAGATTCTAAATTTTGTACGGAAATGCAAGAGACGGACTAGCCAGCGTGATTCTGAAGAAGAAGACAAAGTCAGGGGACTGATATCACCTGACTTTAAGACTTATCATAAAACTACAATAATCGTGACAGCATGATATTGGTGGAAAATAGAGGCAAGTGATCAGTAGAATAGAATAGAGAACCCAGAAATGGACCCACGCACGTATAATCAACCGATCTTTCACAAAGCTGCGGAGGTAATTCAATGCATTGATGGCCTTTTCAACAAAAGGTGCTGAAAGACTTGAACATCTTATGCAAAAAAATTTTTTCGCAAAATTAAATTAAAATAGATGTTAAATGTAACTTGCCAGCTTACAGATTTTCTAGACGGTAACAGGAGAAAACCTAGATGAACTTGGGTTTGTGGGTGAGGTGTTAGCTATAATAGCCAAGCACAGTCCATAAAGGGGAAAACAGGTATGTTGGACTTTATTAAAACTAAAACTCTCTCTCTGTGAAAGACATACTTTAAGAGAATGTGGCGACAAGCCATAGGCTGGAAGGACATATTTGCAAAACACACATCTGATAAAGGACCTTTGCCCCAAATATACAAAGAGCTCTTAGAACTCAGTGTTAAGAAAACTAACCCAGGTAAAAACTGAGCAGAAGATCCAATACGTGCAACTCCACAAAAGATACGCAGATGGAAAACAGGCATACGAAAAGATGCTGGACATTTTATGTTGTTAGGGGGTGGCAGTGAGGCAGCAACGAAATACTCTTCCATACGCAATAGAACGACGAAATCCAAGGATGTAGAGCAACAGAAATGTTTGTTCGCTGCTGGTGGAGATGCTAACTGGTACAGCTACATTGAAAGGCAGATGGGCAGTTTCTTACGAAGCTAAACACAGCGTTACCATATGATGCAGCAAATATTACAGCAAATACGGTAACGCAGTGATACACCCCAAATGGTCCAAGACTCTGTGTGCGCAAAAAACCCCCGCACACGAATGTTTACAGCACCGTTAGTTGTGATGGCCCAAATCTGGAAGCAACCAAGATTGTCTTCAATAGGTGAATGAATAGTCTGTGCTATATCTGTACAATAGCACACTATTCAATAAGAAGAAGAAATGAGCTGTCAAGCCGTGAACAGATGTGGAGGGCACCTGAAGTGCATTTTTACCCAGGGAAAGAAAAATCTACACGCTATGTGATTCTGACTATATGACACTTTGGAAAAAGACACAAGTAGAGAGATGGTAAAAAGATCAATGTTTGCAGGGGTGGGGTTGCAGGGAGGGAGGAGAGGGATGACCTTCCTTCCTTCCTTCCTTCCTTCCTTCCTTCCTTCCTTCCTTCCTTCCTTCCCTCCCTCCCTCTCTCCCTCCCTCCCTCTTTCCTTCCTTCCTCCCTCCCTTCCTTCCCTCCCTTCCTTCCTTCCTTCCTTCCTTCCTTCCTTCCTTCCTTCCTTCCTTCCTTCTTCCCTCACTCCCACCCTCCCCTCTTTCTTTCCTTCCTTCCTTCCCTTCCTCCCTCCTTCTTTCATCCTTCCTTCCTTCCTTCCTTCCTTCCTTCCTTCCTTCTTCCCTCCCTCCTTCTTTTCTTCCTTCCTCCCTCCTTTCCTTCCTTCCTTCGTTATTTTTAGAGAGAGTGCAAGCAGAGGAGAGGGGCAGAAGGAGAGAGAGAGAGACTCCCAAGCAGTCTCCATGCCCAGCTCGGAGCCCCGTGAAATCTTGGCTTGAGCCTTCAAGAGTAGGACGTTCAACCGACTGAGCCACCCAGGCGCCCTCACAGCTTATCCTTAGCTGGGGAACCTGCCAGCAGATGAGACAAAGCCACTTTGGAAATGCAGCCTTCCTTCAAATTCATTACTGCTTCTTCTCAGAGCTCTCATTTATTTGCTGGCTGAATCACCTTCCCGTGGCTTTTGTCACCTGGTGACAAAGAGTGGCAGTGGTCATTCTGATCCGCTTGGCAGTCATTTAGGTGGGCCACCGTACAGAGGAGGGGGTGGCCGGGGTGCCCTCTGGGGTTTTCCATTTGCCAAGCGGACGAGGCTTGGGATGGTACGGGGAAAGGTTAGCGTGTACCGTAAGGACTGTTGCCAGGATTAGACAAGCTAATCCCTGGTTCCTAGTAAGTGTTGAATAAATGTGAGCTGCTATGTTCATTATTTATATAAGCCTTCCCCAACATTCACATCAGATAGGGGAAAGATGAAACATTGCGGCTCGAATCATTTCTGGGCTGTCAAAGGGCATAAAAGAGAAGCCAAGGCAGGATCCTTGGAAGCAGTGGAAACAGGGCCCAGAGGAAAATAAAAGGAGAGAAATACAGATCGAAATGGTTCGAACTACCCTCCATCCTTTATCTGGGTGCCCCACATAGCTCACCCCAAATCTCTTTAATAATCCCCTTCTGTAAACTTGACCCTAACCTGGCGCTTTCCTGGCTACAAGGTATGATCGAGCCTGAGCCCCTTATCTCTGAGGTTCTCAGGGACCCCCACCCCGGGCCTCCCACCCCTTAAACCGGGACCAAGAAGGGACCAGAGCCCTTCACACGGGCGCTTACTGACTGTGCTCTCCTTTGGTGTTTGTTTATGTTAATGTTAAGCTCCACATGCCTGGGGCCCTGGGCAGGGAGGGAGAACGCTTTCGAAAAACAAACAACATTGGTGTCTCACGCTTTGCTTGCCAGAAACTGTGGAAGACAACCTAGTTTTCTCCACTACAGGGAGGCTTGCAGCGTAGAAATTACTTCCCATTACGTGTTAAAATCATAGGACTCGGACGGGGTCCCAAAGGACTTCGTCCTCCGCAGTCCCATGCTCCCTCCCACAGATGTGCTATCCGTTTCTTGCCTTCCGTTGTTTGAGACTCACTTCTGGTCTCAAGACCCCCTGCAGCATCTTTAAGCAGCCATAATACCTTGTTAACTCAGCCTGGGTTTCCTGCACACCCCTTAACTGTTGCTAACTTCCTTTCTTTTTTCTCCTTTCCCCGCAGAGAATTGAGGACAAGAGCTGACCTCCCTAGTTCAAAGTTATTCCTCTCAGGTGGCCCGCATTTATCGCTCCAAAAAAAAAAAAAAAAAAAAAAAAAAGAAGAAAACCATAAAAACCCCTTTTGTCTCTTTCTTCTTCTGCCTTTTCCCTCATTTGCTATTGAATTTAATACTCATACATCAGGCATGTGCTTTATGATCCGTGCGCCTCCTCCCTAAATTGTAGAACAAAAACAGGAAAAAAAAAAAGGCATTTGCTCAAACTGACATTTTCATCTCCGCTCACTCATTTGGAGTGACAGGCTGTAATTTGCCAACAGGTTCACGTCCAAATGCACAGGTGAGTGCTGACATCATGTGATCTGTCACAGCCGCCTCCAGCTCGTGTGTGCCACCCGGGAGGCCGTGCTTCGGTCAGCAGATACTGCGGTGGAAAAGCAAGGAAACAAGCTCTTGACTTGCCTGAACCGCTCAATGCGCCAGACGCGATGATACACGTAGGTCTGTTCCGAGGAGCGGTCGGGACCGTGCATGGCAGTGCCGTGCTTGTGGAGGAAGGCTGGTTTCACTGACTCTGGTGCGAACACACTTAACCTTTGGGGCTGTGAGTAAACAGCCTCTGTGGCCAGGGAAACCGGGATCGGCCCCTGGCTCCAAAGAGGGCAGCCAGCTGGGCAAGGTGACAGAGGAAACGTCGCTCTTCCCGCCTCCCGGGTTACTTCCTGACCTGGCTGGGAGCGTCCCCTGTCCAGATCTGTGCGCACTTGGTCATTGGCAGCAACCGGGCAAAGAAGGGACCGTCTTTGCTTCCTCTTCTCTCTCCCTCTAGTCCTGTTTCTCTGCTGTGTATTGCTTCTTGGTAGGTTGTAACCTTGCTAGGCTGTCTCAGCAGGTGCCTCCTGGGTGGTGAAATCTCTTGGTTCCTTAGGTAGCTTTTGGTGTCGTTTATGTTGTAACGTTTGCCCGTGAGTGCACTTTCAGCAGGAATTGGTGTGCATGGGGAGACTGGGGAGGGAGCCCACAGTCTGGCCTCATAGTTATCTCTGCCAGAGACTCCTCAGCCCCTGGCTAGCTCTTACATTAATCTCATGGCTTGGAGTTTTGACTCTGTTTCAGGAATTAGAACTCAGGCTCACTCGCCTGTGGTCCACACACATACCGGGGTTCTAATACTTTATGAATAAACGCTTTCTATCAGTGACATCCTGGGAGGACCCTCACTTCCGAGCTCTGTCTTGGGACTGGAAGGCACTTTCTCATCCCTGCTTCCAGACTCAGCACATCTTTTCGGGCACTCTTTTTATAATTTTTTTTAAATGTTTATTTAATATTGAGAGACAGCGAGACACAGAGTGTGAGCAGGGGAGGGGCAGAGAGAGGGGGAGACACAGAACCCAAGCAGGCTCCAGGCTCCGAGCTGTCAGCACAGAGCCCGACGCGGGGCTCAAACCCATGAACCGCGAGATCACGACCTGAGCCGAAGTCGGACGCTCAAACCGACTGAGCCACCCACGCGCCCCTCTTGGCACTCTGATTTTTTCAGGAGTCCCCACACGTGCTTCTTGCTGCCCGGAGAGATCACAGCCTTGACCACAGTTTCTCTGAGGGCATTAGCATCCCAGCCACAGAGGTTCAGACCCTGCTCTCCACGGAGCCTGTGAGGTCCCCATTTTCTCAAGATCCCCTGAGGACTGCCCTTCCTGGCTTTGACATCGCATTGTATTTTATTTATTCGAAATGATTTCATCTAGTAATGTTACGGTTTTGAGCAGGGAGACGGGGTTTTCCACAATGATTTTGTCTCACCTTGTTCTCCAGGAGAGCCACACTGACTTTCAGTGCCTGCTTTCTGCAGCTTTGTGGGATCACGTTTCAACCGGTGGTAACTTCTGGGTTTGAGACGGTGGACGTTTAGAGACTCCTTCTACCGGCCAGGACTCCAGGCAATCATGGGCTTCAAGCCCATACTGTGAGGATGTTACGAAATTGAGAGCGACCCTAAGATCCTTGGAGGACACTTGCTCGGAGAGCCAAGCTCTGGGTGTGGGTCATGAGGACGTAAACTGTTATGAAATTGAGAGCGACCCCAAGATCCTTGGAGGACACTTGTTCGGAGAGCCAAGATCTGGGTGTGGGTCATGAGGGCATAACTGAGCTCTGATCTCTGCGACGTCTAGTTCTGATTCTGTGGGCACCTACTCAAAAGTGAGAGGAGAGAAAGGGCATGAGGGGCCTACGCATGGCATTGAACGTCCAGCATCTGTGGGTTGACCACGGCCAACATGCGTCGTAGTCCTGTTGCAAGGCACCGTTTCCTGAAAAATGTGATGCCTCTTTTGTTTTTTAAAGACAAGAAATTTGGTTTTTTCATCCTTGTTTTTTGTTTTGTTTTGTTTTGTTTTGTTTTGTTTTTGGCGGCTGAAAGAATGATTCAGTCTTCCTGGTCCAGAGCGGGAAGAAAATAATATCCGACATCAGAATTAGAAATTCCTATTTCAGCAGCCAACCTGAGGAATGATCCTTCTAATTGGAGGTGCGTTGAAAGGGTCGGTGGGCATAAAGTTATACTGCCTTCGCCTCCTGCCAAACTGATTGGTCCGCGTGGGGGTGTTACCATGGGAATACCGCTCCGAAAGGACTCGCTGGGTCCGGTGACGTCACAAGATACACACCACACACAGCCAGGAGGGACTGGGAAGGAGGTTTCGGAAGAGAGGGCCGTGCATCGTAATAGAACGTACCCCCTTCTTCTGCAAGGTGTCCTGATGGAAGTGGAGGGTCAGGCAGATAGGCTCCACATCGTTTTTTCCCTACGGGAGCCTACGGCATCCATGATTCTCAGAGGGGAAAGGGCTTGGAGCGGTGCCCTGCTTCCACTGAACATTCGCTTCTTTGTCTTTTCTCCCGGCATCTCCCGGCGTGTGGAGGGAGCTGGTGTTTACTAGGTGCTTAATCTCTGCCAGGCAGGAGTGATCCATCCCTGACACCTCTGACAGAGTGACCTTTTACAAGTGAAATCAGATCATTCTCCTCTCCTTAAAGGCTCCTCAAGAGGTATTTTCTTTGCATTCAGGAGGATCCGACTTCTTACCCTGACCTACTTGATGTGACCACTGTATGCTCAGCTAGTTTGTAACTTACCCACAGCTCTCCTTGCTTACCACAGTGCAGCTTCATTCTGTTGTTTTTTTCCCCATGTTGGTTTCATTACATATATATCTCTCTCTATATTTTTATTGTGGTAAGAATGCATTATGCGATCCACCTGTTAATAAATTTTTAAGCGTGCAATGCCGTCTTGTTGACGGCAGGCTCAATGCTGTCCCAACAGATCTCCAGGACTTGCTGTCTTGTCTAACTGACACTTTCTACCCATCGATTAGCAGCTCCCCCTGTCCCCCCCTCCCGCCCAGCCCCTGGCGGCCACTATTCTGCTTCTATGAGTTTGAATGTTTTAGACACCTCGCTTACGTGGAATCCTTCTACGACTGGCTCATTTCGCTTAGCGTCACGTCTTCGAGGTTCATCCGTATTGCTGCACACGGCAGGATTTCCTCCTTTAAAAGGCTACGAACATTCCATGGTGTGCATGTGACACATCTCGTTTGTCCATCTGTCTGCTGATGAACATCTGGGTTGTTCCCATACCTTGGCTACAGGGTGCGTGGGAATGCCAACATCTCTCTGCGATCCCGATTTCAGTTCTTCGGGATCCATACCCACAAGTGGGATTACTGGATCCTGTGGTGTTTCCGTGTCTAATCGTTTGAGGCAATTCCATAGTGTGTTGCATTTCTCCCAAGAGTGCACAGGGGTTCCCGTGTCGCTACATCATTGGCAACAGAAACGGACAGGCGTTTCTCCAGAGAAGACAGACGTTGGCCAATAGGTACGTGAAAAGGTGCTCAGTGTAACTGCTCGTCAAAGAAATGCCAATCAAAACCATGATGAGATGTCACCTCACATCTGTCAGCCTGGCTATTCTTCTGTTTCTTGACGTTTCCCAGCTTATTCCTACCTCAGGGCTTTGGAATGTAGTATTCTTTTCTGTTTTCTGGGACACTTTCTCCCCAAGTCATCATCTGGTTGGCTCCTTCTACTCATTGGAATCACAGCTCGATGCAAATGTTACGTATTCAGAGAAGCTGACCCTGACCATGCTATCAGAAGTAATCATGTCGGCCTGTTTTCTTTTCTTTTTTTTTTAATGTTTATTTATTTATTTTTTGAGAGAGAGAGAGAGAGAGACAGAGCATGAGTGGGGAAGGGGCAGAGAGAGAAGGAGACACAGAATCTGAAACAGGCTCCAGGCTCTGAGCTGTCAGCACAGAGCCCGACGCGGGGCTCGAACTCACGGACCGTGAGATCGTGACCTGAGCCAAAGTAGGACACTTAACTGACTGAGCCACCCAGGCGCCCCCTGTTTTCTTTTCTTTATGGCTCTCGTCACTGTCTGTGGTTATTCCCTTCATTTGTTTGTTCATAGTCTCCCTCTCCATGAGCACAGAGGTTTGATTGTCTTATTCACCACTGTATCTCCTGTGCCTAGATCTGTAACAGTCCTCAGGGAGAGTAGTGGCCGAGAGCATGGCCTCCATAGCCACCTGTGCTGGGTTCAAATCCTAGGTCGGCAATTCACTTGCTGTGTGATCTTTCTCCTGTGGCTGAACCTCTCTGTGCCTCGCTTTTTTCCACTGGTAAAAAGATGATAATGACAGTGGTTCTTTTCTTCATAGACTTATGCTAAAGATTGAAAGAATTAATACCCACGAAGTGCTTTACATAGTACCTGGCACACAGTAAGCATCCAGAAAATGCTGGTTATTATCACCGATCGCAAACATGTTGAATGCATGCTGAGGCAGTTTCCCATATAGATTTCATGTATTTCCTACGGCAGACATGAGTGATGAGGGATGATGATGAGTGATGTTAAGAAAACCACCTAGGTTTTGATAGCAAAAATGACTTGGAGCAAGGATTCCATCCCAGCTCTTCCTGACTCCGGATTAAAGGTGTTTTTCCGTGAGACCACGCCCGCTCCCTCCAGCCCCCCTCGTCACCCCCATCTCTGCGTCGTGTCTTGGCCTTGCACCGGGTTGGTTGTCCTGAGGCCTCTCGTTCCCCAAGCCTCATAGCCGGTGTCCGCCCGTCCCTTGATCTCGAGCTAATCCCCCCTTTGCTCCTGGGTGCGCTGCGGAGACTCTGCCACCGAGGTCTGTTAATTCCAGCCGTTCTCGGTGACCCTCCACAAGAAGTGACAGAAGGGAACACCGCCTCCGCTCTGACGCCGTCTCTGGCTACGTAAATTGAAAAAGCAGCAGCGATTCCCCTGGCCGTCCAGCCTCATTGGCTCTGTCTTTACACCGAATTATTCCGCCCAGCAAGGTGGCAGAAATGGCCCCAGTGCTCTGGCAGGGGTGTCTTTCCACTCCACCTATTCGTGGCCTCTGCGTTCCAGAGAACGTGGGAAAAACGAAAACAGACATTCCTCCAGGAAGGGAAAGGGCCGAAGGCTTCGTAGCAGGCTGGAAACTGGCACAGGTTCTTACTCTAACCCGGCTTCCGTGACGCATGAGCTCCAGTTCAGGCCCGTATCGCAGCATTTGGTTCGATGTGGGTTGTGAAGAGGGCCCGAAACTCGGACTTCTCTCGAAGGTGAGATCAACCTCGCGAATGTTCCCCTGGCTCCTCAGGCATAGGCTTCGTATGCTCCAAACTCTGGTCTGCTTTACTGTACAATCCAGCACCTTGAACTATGTATATGGTAGATATGAATACATGAATTCTAGTTGGGAACAATGTGGACCATTATCTTACAGCTGAACCCTAGCCGTTTGCAGATTTTGTTTAGTTTTTATTTCTTTTTAGGTTTTGAAAATATTTATTTTTGAGACAGAGAGACAGAGAAGGACAGAGAGAGAGAAGAGAGAGAGAGAGAGCGAGCAGAGAGGGGGAGGGGCGGAGACAGAGACAATCCCAAGCAGACTCTGCACTGACAGCAGAGAGCCCGATGCGGGGCCTGAACTCACAAACGGTGAGATCGTGACCGGAGCCAAGGTCAGACCCTTGACCGAATGAGCCACCCGGCTGCCCCGCCGTTTTCGGAGTTTAGATGACGTGGCCGCAACGCGGAATTCTTCCCGGATGCACCATCAGGATATGAAGTACGGATATGACATCCCTCATTTGCCCCACTCATTACTCACTCAACAAACACCAACTGAGAGCCTGCTGTGCCCCAGGCCCTGTGTGGGACCCTGGAGATACAACAGTGAGAAAGGTACCTTCCCCTGGGGAAATCGGGGTCTAGTAAGGACAGTGGCCGGTCATCAGGCGGTTGTAATACAGAACGATACGTCCTGGGTGTGAGGAGTGTGCACAATAGGGGTAGCAAGGAAAAGGGGTCCCAGCACAGATCCTGGACTGCTTGTGGGGGGTCACGACCCACCTTTGGATCCTCAACATTCCTTTGGGATACGGACAAGAAACCCAAGGACTTCCTCATCTTCATTTTTGCCTTGAGAGCAAGTTTTCCAGGCTCTTCCAAAAACTGCTCTCCCAGTCCTGGCTCAGTGGTGCCCGTGGATTCCTGGCTTCGTCCTCCTTGTCTGTTTCAGCTCTTGGCTGCTTCAGGCCCTCACGCCGAGGGGCTGTGCATTCAGTGTTCTGCTCCTGAGAGTCATGACCGAATGGCCACGGTTTTGCTTTTCGGAGCCACTGATCAGGCCCAGCGAGCATCGTGGTACCCGCTGGAAGCAACGACAGAGACGTGAGCCACCATCGGTTTCTGTGGATTCGGGGGCGGGCCTGGACGTGCTCTGCTCATCCAGAGGGTAGGGTCATGAACAGGCCTAACGCGGACGGAGGACAGAGGGATGTTGAGACTGTGATGAGGGCTTGGAAGGGTTCCCCTGGGAGACAGCGACTGGGACCCCAGGCAGGGGGCGAGGGAAAAGGAGCCCCTGAAGAGAGGTGCGTGGGGTCCCCGGGGAGGAAGGGCAGGCCAGGAGCTGGGCGAGGACACAAAAGCACTCGCAGGGGGCAGACGGACAGCTTTTGGACGCAGCTCTTGGAAGGGAAGTCACAGGAATAAAAGAGGAACCAAGTCGTGCTCAGAAGAACTGAGAAGGCAGCAGCTGTGGGGAAAAGATCCTGGGACCAGCTTCGCGCAGCTCGTCTCTGTGTCCCGTGCCCGCAGGCCCCAAGACGGCAGCTGTAAATGAACCCGGCCCGAGGCTGCCTTGCGCTCTTGGTAATTGCAGCAGGGATACTCGGTGTCCGAATTCCGCTCTGAACCTGGAGGCCGGCGAGCTTGCCAGGTGTCTCAGCGGGAGGGGCGTCCCAGCCTGCTCTGCCTCTGGTCACCTCACCTCCTCACCCCTGCCCTGCCTTCAGCGAGGACTTGGGACTCCCGCTGTCCCCGTCTCCCTCTCCCCTGCTGGCCCCACCTTTGCCGTGGCGGGACCGGCCAGCCAGCCTGTCTTCGGGTTCTTTGCCTCGGATGTGAAAGAGTGCGAACGCAGCATCTCCGCAGGGAGAGGGTCCGTCATTTTTACAGGACTGTCAAAGGGTGTAAGAGTCCCACCTGCCTTGAAAAAAGGACCACTCGCTGCCCTGGGTGCCATCCCTGACCCCTCCCCTTCTTCGGTGACACTCACTCCACTTGACTTTCCCGTCAACTCTCCCCATCGGCCCCACCCTGCGGTAGCCGCCTCCAGCTTCCCCGACCGCAACCCTGGGTCCAACAGCTTTCTCACTTCCTCGTGCTGATGCTGCTTTTCCAGCTGCCTGGAAGTTTCTAGGCCGCTCCTCTCTCGCCTGGCCCTTCACCCTCCTGACCTGACTCCTGCGTCAGTCACTTAACCGTCTTCTCACAGGCATCTTCTGTTCCCCCAGATGCCTTGTCCTTGTCGCGGATCTGCAGGTGCATCGGAAGAAACGGGACGGTGCCCCCCCACGCCCAGACCCACAGGGTAAAATCTCACCGGGGCACCCGGGGCAACTCAGTAGAACCCTGCTATCGACCCTCGCCTCCTCTTCTGCTTATTCATCTTGTGAAGTCCTCCAAGATTGAGCCGCCTGTCCTCGAATCCCCGCATGTGATCCTTCAGCCAACCCCGTTCTCAAAGGAAGGCCTTGCCCCTTACAGGGAAAGCGGGGCCTGTGGGAATAAACTCTCTCAGCTTCCTACTTGC
Organism: Panthera pardus; assembly: GCF_024362965.1. Lineage (NCBI taxonomy): Eukaryota > Metazoa > Chordata > Mammalia > Carnivora > Felidae > Panthera > Panthera pardus. The sequence continues at coordinate 16,600,850 of NW_026526980.1, forward strand.
TGGGCTAACTGTGGCCTCCCTTTGACAGGTGAGCGTCAGAGAAGGAAAATGCTCTCCCCAGACACCCTCGGCTCGCTGACGGCCGGGGGAATGTCCCGCCTTCTCCTGCTAGCTCGAGAGGCTTTCTTCTTTCTGTTTATTGTAATTATGTCTAGTATTCTTGGTAGGAGTACTAACAGAGGTGAGACGGCCTTTATCCATCGTTAAAATGACAAATATCCGTTGAGTAGCCCCGATGAACTGTCTTAAAGTGCACCTGTTCTGGGGGTGGCTGGCTGGCTCAGTTGGGTAAGCGTCGGCCTTCGGTTCCGGTCGTGATCTCACAGTTCATGGGCTCGAGTGACGCATGGGGCTCTGCACTGACAGTCCTAGGAGCCTGCTTGGGATTCTCTCCCTCCCTCTTTCTGCCCCTCCCCTGCGTGTGCTCTCTCTCCCTCTCCCTCTCTCTCAATATAAATAAATACACTTAAAAAAAAAAAAGTGGACCTGTGCCCTACTGGGCAATAAAGTAGGCCTGCAGGAACCGGTGACATTGTTCAGCTGTGCAAATGCACAAGCAATAGGGGCTCACAAGCATGCACGCACCACGTGCTCCAAAGGGCTCGGTGCGCACCTGCACGCACAGGCACACACACGTCTTTGCGGAAGCGCGGGCCCGCTGCCGACGTGGGCTCAGGCACAGACGGGCGCGCATGCGCCGCTGCGGGTCCCAGTTGTACCCTTTTATCTGTTACCCGTCTTGCAGACGCCCTCCCCAGGTGGCCGGGGCACGCCCGCCCACGAGGGGAGCCGCACAAGGCACTGCGCGGAGCAGACCCATTAATTCATCAGGCGCTCCCTTAGGCGCTCGCGTTACAGCAGATGGGTTTCTGGGGGCTCGGGAAGGGCCGCGTTTATTTGCGGAGGATTTGCCATTAGCCCCGGATGGGAGGGTGCGGGAGGCCGCCTTAGGGAGCCCTTTGGTCAGTGTCTGTTCCCCGGGGCGGTGGCAGAGCCAGCGTGCGGTTTATTGATGGGCTAGTTGTCCTTTCACGGGGCCCCAGTTCGGCCCTGGGATAATGAGATGGGTCTTTAGGGAGCATCCCTCTCCTCCCCCCACCTCCCCCCCCCCCCCCCCCCCAGCTGAGGGGCGGCTCTGAGGAGCTTGGCCTCTTAAGTGGCTGGTGACGAAGTGGAGACGGGCTGACTTTAGCACACCCATTTATTTCCCCGGAGCTGGAATGTTCAGCAGCCCCTCCCTTCTCCCCCCCCCCCCCCCCCCCCGTCCCCGCCCCCATGCCCACCCTTAGCTGAGCAGGGCTCTGTCTCAGGCAGTCAAGGGCTCTGTGGGCTCCGCTGGGCAGCCTTGGGCCAGTGGCCTAACCTTTCTGAGTCCCAGTTTTCTCTCCTGTAGAACGAAGGCATGCATTTGGTACACTTGACATTAACCGAGGACCTACCCTGGGCTCGGCTCTGCAGCTGGTTTCCAGGCTGACGAAGAGGGGCAGAAGCAGATGAGGTTTCTGTTGCCCCATGAACTTGGATGAGAACAACAGAGAACACTTCAGTGGATCACTAATGAATGCGCGGTTCAAGCTTAGAAGGCAAGAGGCAGGACGAGACGACAAGGGGTCCTGTGCTTGTCCGCGGGCTCTGAGACGGCGGTTGTTTGGCTTTTTTTTTTTTTTTGGTAATTTTTTAATGTTTATTTATTTTTGAGAGAGAGACAGGGTGTGAGCAGGGGAGGGGCAGAAAGAGAGGGAGACACCGAATCCGAAGCAGGCTCCAGGCCCCGAGCTGTCAGCGCAGAGCCCGACGCAAGGCCTCGAACTCGTGACCCGTGAGATCGCGACCTGAGCCGAAATCTGACGCTTCACCGATGGAGCCGCGCAGGCGCCCCAGGGATAGTTAACTTTTGATCCCAGGGAGGAGCGGGTGTTAGGTGTTAGTCGTTGAAGGGGCGTGGGGGGGTGGGGGCAGGGGTGGGAAGGGTGCGCCAGGCAGAGGGGGCAGCATGTGGAGGGGCCTGGTAACGGAGGGGACGTGGTACCTTGCAGAAACCGTGAGTGGGCCGGAAGGCCCGGCCTGCCGGGAAGTCGGGGACCCAGGAATCTGTACCAGGACGCCTTGTCCTGGACTTGACCTTTATCTTAAAAAAAAATAGGAAGCTGCCAAAGGTTGTAAGCAGAGGAAAGGCTCACTCCTATTTGCGTTTTGAAAAGACCCCTCTGGCTGCAGCACGGGGCCACCGAACTGGAAGGCACCAGGCGGGATGGGACTGGTAATGGGTATGGAAATGATGGAAGCGTGTCCTAGGGTGGGAGCAGAGGACACGGCGAGGGGTGGGGTTATGCGATGCCTTGAACGGAATTTGGACGGAGAGGCGAGGAAGCCGCCAACAATGCCTCCTCTCACCGGGCCGCTTCAGGATTAGATGAACCCATTTGTGACAAATGTCTGGCACACCTTAGGTGCCCAATAAATGTCAGTTCTCGTCCCCCCGTTTGCATAAGCTCTTTGCCATTTGATTCCCTTGGAATCTCTCGAAGCCACGGAGGGCTGGGACGCTAATCCTTTTTAGCTTCTAGAAGGTTCTAATCTTATCATTTTCGAATTCAGCGCTGAAGTGCCAACGGGCAGCTGTGGCTTGGTGGAGCTGCCAGGGAGAGGCCAGGCATGGATTGCACCTGCTGGGAGGCTCCTCAAGGCTGCCCCTCCTGGGATGAGAGCCGGCCAAGTCCCTTCCCGGCTTAGCGCAGAGAAGGGGACCCTTGACAAAAGAATAAAGTGGGAAACATATTGGGACTGGTGGATAGAAATCCACAAATTCCCGTGTGTGGTCCTGGGTGAATCACTTAACTGCCCCCCCCCCCTCCCCGAAAGGCTCCAGTTTTCTCATCTGTGAAGTGGGGTTGATGATAATTCTCACACCGGAGTTCCTTTGCAAGAGTAAATGGGATTCTGTGATGAAAACAAAATGGTTTATAAAGGACAGCGTAGCAAGGAAATAATTCATGTGTGAGTAACTCAGTGGGGTGGCTTTCAATTCAGTGAAATCTGGGATTAGATCCAAATTCTGCCGCTTCTGCCCTGTGTGATGGGGGGCAGGGATAAGTCACTGGCTTCTCCACACCTGAGAATCCTCATCTGCAAACGGGACTCATAATATTGCCATTCACGGGACTGTTAGAATTAAAAGGGAACATAGTCTCTGTCTCTGGCCTCATGAAGCTCCTATTTCGAGAGAGAAAAAAGAAATTAACAAACATACACAGGCCACTTTATTGTGCTTTGCAGATACTGTGTTTTGCACATTAAAGGTTTAAAAAAATTTTTTTTTAATGTTTGTCTATTTTTGAGACAGAGAGAAAGACGGAGCATGAGCAGGGGAGGGGCAGAGAGGGAGACACAGAATCTGAAGCAGGCTTCAGGCTCCGAGCTGTCAGCACAGAGCCCAACACGGGGCTCGAACCCACGATCCGCAAGATCATGACCTGAGCTGAAGTAAGACACACAGCCGACTGAGCCACCCAGGTGCCCCAAAAGTTTTTTTTTTTTTTTAATGTTTATTTTTGAGAGAGAGAGAAAGACAGAGAGAAAGGGGGACAGAGGATCCAAATTGGGCTCCACACTGACAGCAGACAAGCCCTATGTGGGGCTTGAACCCACAAACCACGAGATCATGACCTGAGTCGAAGTCAGACGCTTAATTGACTGGTCCACCCAGGTGCCCCACAAATTGCAGGTTTGTGGCAACCCTGCGTCGAGCGCGTCTTTTGGTGCCATTTTTCCAACAGGATTTTCTCAATATGTGCTTCTGTGTCATATTTTGGTAATTCTCACGATATTTCAAACCTTTTCATTATTGTTGTATTTGTTATGGTGATCTGTGATCTTTGATGTTACTACGTAATTTTTCGGGGGTGCCCAAACCACACCCACGTAAGATGGCAAACGTAACCCCTAAATGCTGTATGGGTTCTGACTACTCCACCGACTGGCTGTTTCCCTCTCTCTGTCCCTCTCCTCGGGCCTCCTTATCCCTTGAGACACAACAATATTGAAGTTAGGACAGAGGCACCTGGGTGGCTCAGCCGGTTAAGCATCCCAACTCTTGATTTGGGTTCAGGTCATGATCTTACGGTTCATGGGATCAAACCCCGTGTTGGGCTCTGTGATGATGGTATGGGGCTTGCTTGGGGTTCTCCCTCTCTCCCCCCCACCCCCCTCTCTCTCTCTCTCTGCCCCTCTCCTACTTGCATTCTCTCTCTCAAAATAAATAAATAAACATTAAAAAAATCAGGACAATTAATAACCCTACGGTGGCCTCTAAGTGTTCAAGCAAGCAAGTGTTCGAAGGAAGAATCATACGTCTCTCATGTCAAGTCCAAAGATAGAAAAGATTAAGCCTCGTGAGGAAGACATATCGAAAGCCAGGAGAGGCCCAACGCGATGCCTCTTTGTGCGAAACGGTGAGCTAAGTTGTGAATGCCAAGGGAAAGTTCTGGAAGGAAATGGAAACATCGCAAACGACAAGAGAGTGAAGCAGCCTCACTTCTGAGACAGAGAGACTTTTGGTGGTCTGCCTAGAAGACCAAACCAGAAACAACATTCACTCAGGCCAAAACCCAATCCAGAGCAAGGCGCCGACTCTCTTCAGTTCCGCGAAGGCTGGAGGAGAAGTCAACGCCTGGCTTCAAAGCTTCGAAGGATAGGCTGACTCTCTTGCTAGAGGCTACGGCAGCTGATGGCTTGAAGTTGAAGCCAGTCCTCACTGACCGTTCCAAAAATCCTAGGGCCCTTATGAATTATGACAGATCTACTCTGGGCTCTTTAAGTGCAACAACAAAGCCTGTGTGACGCACATCTGTCTATACACGGTTTACTGACCTTTTTTTTTTATTGTGTAGGCAATGTTTATTTTATTTTTTTAAATATCATTTATTGTCAAGTTGGCTCACATACAATGTATACAGCCTGCTCTTGGTTTCGGGGGTAGCTTCCCGTGACTCATCGTTCCCATACGACACCCAGGGCTCATCCCAACAGGTGCCCTCCTCAATGCCCGTCACCCACTTCCCCCCCCTCCCCCACACCCCCCATCAACCCTCGGTTCGTTCTCTGTATTTAAGAGCCTTTTATGGGTTGGCCTCCCTCCCTCTCTGTTTGAAGCTATTTTTTCCCCTTCCCATCCCCCATCGTCTTCTGTTAAGTTTCTCAAGTCCCACATACGAGTGAAAACACACGATATCTGTCTTTCTCTGCCCGACTTATTTCACTTAGCATAATACCCTCCAGTTCCATCCACGTCCCTGCAAATGGCAGGATTTCATTCTTTCTCATTGCCAAGGAGTATTCCATTGTATCTATAAACCTCATCTTCTTTATCCGTTCATCAGTTGATGGACATTTAGGCTCTTTCCACAATTTGGCTATTGTTGAAAGTGCTGCTGTAAACACTGGGGTGCGTGTGCCCCTAGGCATCAGCATTCCTGTATCCCTTGTGTAAATTCCCCGTAGCGCAATTGCTGGGTCGTAGGGTAGTTCTATTTTTAATTTTTTGAGGAACCTCCCCACTGTTTTCCAGAGCGGCTGCACCAGTTTGCATTCCCACCAACGGTGCAAGAGGGTTCCTGTTTCTCCACATCCTCACCAGGATCTGTTGTTTCCCGAGTTGTTAATTTTAGCCACTCTGACCGGTGTGAGGTGGGGTCTCAGTGTGGTTTTGACTTGCATCTCCCTGATGAATGGTGTTGAGCATCCTTTCATGTGTCTGTTGGCCATCTGGATGTCTTCCTTGGAAGAGTGTCTATTCATGTCTTCTGCCCATTTCTTCACTGGATTATTTGTTTTTCAGGTGTGGAGTTTAGTAAGTTCTTTATAGATTCTGGATACTAACCCTTTATCCGCTATGCCATTTGCAAATATCTTTTCCCATTCTGTCGGTTGCCTTTTAGTTTTGTTGATTGTTTCCTTCACTGTGCAGAAGCTTTTTGTCTTGATGAGGTCCCAGTAGTTAATTTTTGCTTTTATTTCCCTTGGCTTCGGAGATGTGTCGAGCAAGAAATTGTTGTGGCTGAGGTCAGAGAGGTTGTTGCCTGTTTTCTCCTCTACGGTTTTGTTGGTTTCCTGCTTCACATTTAGGTCTTTCATCCATTTTGAGTTTGTTTTTGTGTCTGGGGTAAGAAAGTGGTCCAGGTTCATTCTTCTGCATGTTGCTGTCCAGTTCTCCCAGCACCATTTGTTAAAGAGACTGTCTTTTTTCCATTGGATATTCTTTCCTGCTTTGTCAAAGATGAGTTGGCCATACCTTTGTGGGTCCATTTCTGGAGTCTCTTTTCTATTCCATTGGTCTATATGTCTGTTTTTGTGCCAATGTCATACTGTCTTGATGATTACAGCTTCGTAGTAGAGGCTAACGTCTGGGATTGTGATGCCTCCCACTTTAGTTTTCTTTTTCAATTTACTGACTCTTTTGAGCCCCCTTTTGAGACCTAATGCTCAGAAAAAAAGATTATTTCAAAATACTACTGCTCATTGACAATGTACCTGGTCACCTAAGAGCTCTGATGGAAAGGGACAATGAGATTTATGTTTTCATGCCTCCTAATATGTCTATTCTGTAGCTTACGGATCAAGGAGAATATCTGACTTTCAAATCTTACTACTTAAGAAATACATTTCATAAGGCTCTAGCTGCCATAGATAGTGATTCCTCTGATGGATCTGAGCAAAGTCAATTGAAAGCCTTCTGGAAAGGATCCACTCTTTTCTAGATTCCATGAAGAACATTTGTGATCCAGGAGAATAAGTCAAGATATCAACATAAACAGGAGTTTGGAAGAAGTGAATTCTAACCCTCACGGATGATTTTGAGGGGTTCAAAACTTCTGTGGAGGAAGTAACTGCACATGGGGTGGAAATAGCAAGAGAAACAGAATGAGAAGTGGAGCCCAAAGATGGGATTGCAGGGCTGCAGTCTCATGATAAAAGTTTAATGGTTGAGGGGGCTCCTGGGTGGCTCAGTTGGTTAAGCATCCAACCTTGGGTCAGGTCATGATCTTGCAGTCTGTGAGTTTGAGCCCCGCATTCGGCTCTGTGCTGACATCTCAGAGCCTGGAGCCTGCTTCGGATTCTCTCTCTCTCTCTCTCTCTCTCTCTCTTTCTTTCTCTCTCTCCCTCCCCTGCTCGTGCTCTGCCTCTCTCTCTCTCAAAAAAAAAAACATTAATTTTTTTTTTTAAAGTTTAATGGATGAGGAGTTGCTTCTTAGGGATGAACAAAGAAAGTGGTTTCTTGAGATGAAATCTACTCCTGGTGAAGGTGCTGTGAAGGTTGTCAAAATGAGAACAAAGGATTTACAATATTACAGGGTTTTGTACAATACTGTAGGGTTTGTAGGATTGACTACAATTTTCGTGTTGTATTTTAGTATGTTTTTAACTTTTAATTTAAATTTTAGTTAACATACAATGCAATAGTGGATTCAGGAGTAGAACTCAATGATTCATCAGTGACACAAACACCCCGCGCTCATCCCAACAAGTGCCCTCCTTAATGCCCATCACCCATCTAGCCCGTCCCTCAACCTCCTCCCTCCCGCAACCCCCAGTTTGTTCTCTATCGTTAAGAGTCTCTTGCGGTTCGTTTCCCTCTCTCCTCTGTCTTCTCCCCCTTCCCATATGTTCCTCTGTTTCGTTTCTTAAATTCCGCATGAGTGAAATCATATGGTAATTGTCTTTCTCAGACTGGCTTATTTCACTTAGCATAATACTTTCGAGCTCCATCCACATCATTGCAAATGGCAGGATTTCATTCTTTTTTGATGGCTGGGTAATAGCCCATTGTATATATGTACCACATCTTCTTTATCCATTCATCCATCGATGGACAGTTGGGTTCTTTCCATAGTTTGGCTATTGTTGATAGCGCTGCTATAAACATTGGGGGTGCATGTAGCCCTTCAAATCTATGTTTTTGTGTCCTTTGGGTAAATTCCTACTAGTGCCGTTGCTGGGTCTTAGGGTAGTTCTATTTTTAATGTTTTGAGGAATCTCCATGCTGTTCTCCAGAGTGGCTGGAGTGGTTTACATTCTCACCAACAGTGCAAGAGGGCTCCCCTTATTCTGCGTCTTCACCAATATCTGGCATTTTCTGAGTTGTTAATTTTAGCCATTCTGACAGGTGTGGGGTTGTATCTCACTGTAGTTTTGATGTGTATTTCCCTGATGATGAGTGACATTGGGCATCTTTTCATGTGTCGGTTGGCCATCTGGATGTCTTCTTTGGAAAAGTGCCTATTTGTGTCTTCTGCCCATTTCTTAATGGGGTTATTTGTTTTTTGGGTGTTGAGTTTGGTAAATGCTTTATAGATTCTGGATACTAATCCTTTATCAAGTATGTAATTGACTCCAATTTTGGAAGAAGTTCTGCTGTGGGTATAATGCTGTCAAATGGCATTGCAACTGTAAAGAAATAGCTCATGATCGGAAAAACCGATCGATGTGACAAACTTCATTCATTGGTGCCTTATTCTAAGAAATCGCTACGGCCTCCCCAACCGTCAGCGACCACCACCCTGTTCAATCAGCAGCCATCAACATGGAGGCCAGATCGCAAAAAACATTGCGATTCCCTGAAAGTTCAAATGATGTTTAACATTTTTTCGCAATAGGTATTTTTAAATGAAGATATGTACATTATTTTTTACATAAAGCTATTGTGCGCTTAATAGAAAACAGTATAGTGTAAACATAACTTGTATATTGCTGGGAAACCAAAAAACCTCATTTGACGTGTTTTATGGCAATATTTGCTTTTTTTGCAGTGCCTGAAGTATCTCTGAGGTATGCTTGTAAATCAAAGATCATTTTACAGAGTGATTCATGCTCTGAAGAAAGTAAAACAAGGTTTGGACGTAAAGGGATTGCTCTGGGTGGGGTGGTCACAGTGGGGGCCTCCCTACGGCCACGACCCTCGAGCCTCGAGAATATTAAGGAAAGCCAATGACCGAACAGTCTGAGAAGGTGATTCTCAAGTGTGGCTGCTCATTAGAATCTCCTGGAATCACCTCCAGCCCAATGGAAATGGTTTCCTTCGGAATAAGGCGTAAACAGATGCATTTTATGATTAATTTGTTTTATTTTAATTCCAGTATAGCTACCATGCAGTGTTCTGTTTTTTAATCGGGTTATTTGTATTTTGGGTGTTGAGTTTTAGAAGTTCTTTATATATCTTGGATACTAACCCTTTATCAGATATGTCATTTGCAAATATCTTCTCCCTTTCAGTAGGTTGTTTTTCAGTTTTGTTGATTGTTTCTTTTGTCGTGAGGTATATTATATATATATATATATATATATATATGTATATATATATGATACATATATATAGGTATATTACATATATATTTGGTATATTACATATATATTTGGTATATTACATATATATTATATATATATTATATATACATATATATTATATAATATATATATATTATATAATATATATATATATATTTGGTTCTATTTTCCTTGGCTCAGGAGACCTATCTAGAAAAATGTTGCTATGGCTGATGTCAGAGAAATTGCATATTTATTTTGAAGCCTTCAGGTGATTTTGCTGCATGGTGAAGGTTGGTAATAGGTAAACATTTACAATATGCAAGATGTTGTGTCTCAGGGTCAAACATTTCCCAACACCTAATAGCACCTTATGTTAGTCTGAGTGGGACGCCATAACAAATCACCGCATGTGGGCTTAAATAACAGAAATTTATTTTCCCAAAGTTCTGGAGGCTGGAAGTTGAAGATCAAGGGGTCTGCAGGGTTGCTTTCTGCTAAGGCCTCTCTCCTTGGCCTTCAGATGGCCGCCTTCCCATTGTGTCCTCACGTGATCTTCTCTTGGTCTTGTCCGTGTCCTAATCTTCTCTTCTTATAAGGACACTGGTTACACTGGATGAGGCTTCACCCATGTGAAGCAGTGACTAGATGGCTAGAGCAGTGACAGCCATTTTGCAACCTCGAGGAAACACTCCTTAATTTTCTATTTACCTTAATTTTCTATTTTTACCTTAATTTTACCTTAATTTTCTATTTAACGGCCCTGCCTCCAAATATAGTCACATTTGAGGTACGGGGGTGAAGATTTCAGTACATGAATTGGGGGGAGTACAATTCAGGACATAATACACATTTCTTTCTTGACTCTGCTTGACTTAACGGATTTCCGATTTCCCTATTTTCTGATCTCCCTGATTTCGTACTCTGCCTTTCCCTCTGTGTGGTCCGGGGCACATTCTTCATTATGAGATCATTGATTTCGAGACGTTTGAACTACAAAGCTTTCAGAGAGGAACTTGCTTAAAGCCCTTATTTTCCAGGTGGAGACGGAGTGGTTAAAAGAGGAAGGAATTTGCTCAGTGTCTCACAGACAAATGGTGCAGAAGTAGGTCAATCGTCCAGTGTGGCTGCCACCACCATTTTTGTTCTGCTGCGTGGATGCAGAGGGACTGATTATACGGCTTTGGGAGTTGGGCCATGACACGTAGTGCTCTCAGCTGTTAGAAACAGATAATAAAAGGATGATCATGAGAAATTCATAGCTTGATGAGAAGGCTCCTCAAAGTGACTGGCATATAGTGTGTGGTATTATAACTGATGTGGTCACCAGTGTTGGACCTTGTGATGGGGGCCAAGGTCATCGTGAGAGGGAGGAGGGAGCTTCTGTCTTCTTAGGGTCTCCAGGTCCGGTACCTGCTACGTGTGAGTCCAGGTCTGGGTGGCAGAAGGATTACATTCAAGAGAGGATGTGCAGGGTAGGGGAGACCTAACCTCAGATGATCGTGTAGCCATCGTCTTCCCAAGGACCATAGTCATCACACTTCTTTATAAGTTCTGCCCCCAGGCTGTCGGAACGCGATTCAAACCGTGTGTCGTGGGGCCCTGCCACGCAGGATTTGCTGAGGACCCTGTGGGATTGTCTCTGGCACCTTGGCGGACCTGCTGTCTCCAAGGGGGGGTGGAAGGAGAAGGTCTCTGTAGCTCAGTGGGACGGTGACATCAGGGTTCAGCCATGTCCGTAGGTTCCCCTTTTCTCTGATGCTCTGGAGGTTGAAGGATCAGATCAACAGAGAGAGGAGCTTCCTTTGCTGAAAGGTCCAGGAAGAGAGAGTGGCCGGGGAACTTCTGCTAAGCAATGAGCTCACAAATGGTGGTTAGGGTTTTCTGGGAGCCCAGGTGAAGAGTCAAGAAAATTGAGATTTTCCAAAAACACAGCCCCATTCCCAGTGGAGAAAGGAAGGAAATCTAACACCAAAAGCAAGGAAGAAGGAGTCTTTGTGCGTAGGTCCTGTCTTTCTAAGGCCCTCCCAACCATGGCCCATACGTCCATAACTGTAGACGATAGACTTCCCTTGTCACTGACATATTTCCTTCCCCCTCCCACCCCCTCCTTGATGGGTTTATCCTGCTCCCGAGCCAGATCTGACCAAGGCAAGAAGTCCAGCCACAGCCTCAGTTCCACAAACAGGCTGGTCTGGGAGGAGGGCTGCTGCTTGGGAAGTGATAGGCTGTCTGATAGAAGTCTCCCCACAGAGTCTTGGCCTTCCTTATGCCTTCCTCCAAGCCCAGCATCAACTGGATTCAGAGCCCAGACTACAAGGCAACTTCCCCAACCCTCTCTCTGAAGCTTCCAGGCTCCTTTTTCCTACCCAAAGTCTCGGAATCGATTAGGCTCCTTTGGGCTGCAAGCAACAGAAAATTCAGCGGTGTGGCTGGAACCATAAGGATGTGTATTCGATTCCAAAATCCAAGTCCAGAGGTGAGAGGTGCCAAAGATAATTCCACAGCTCGGATGCGCCATCCAGGACTGGAGCTATTAATCCCGCTCCACTTTCCTTGGGATGTTGGGTTTTCATCCTTAGGAGTGTTTCCTCGAGGTTGCAAAATGGCTGTCACTGCTCCAGCCATTGCTGTAGCTCTTCGCAGAACAGCATCAAAGCAGGAGCACGGGGCTGGCGGGGGCGGGGGGGGGGGGGGCAGTAGAGATCTCTATCCTCACACCAGCCCCTCTCTCTTAACTTTAAATGTAAATTTTCAGTGATGTATAACATACATACACATTGTACATAGACCAGGAGTGTGCATTGGATGATCTTACACCGAGTAAACGTGGAACGAGGCACTCAAACCCGGACACGGCAGATTGCCAGAAACACCCTTTGCCACCTTCTAATCCCAACGGTGAACCTTGGTTTTGGCTCAGGTCGTGGTCTTTGGGTTTCATGAGTTCAAGCCCCACATCAGGCTCTGTGCTGGCAGCACGGAGCCCGCTTGGGGTTCTCGCTCTCTGCCCCTCCTCCACTCACGCTGTCTCTGTGTCTCTCAAAATAAATAAATAAGCTTAAGAAAAATGTAAGAAAGAACTGAAAATAAAACACTTTATAGACCCGGAACCAGGCAGCATGTGCTGTGAGGCACCTCTCCTCTTTGGCTTTGTTTGGGTTCACCATATGCAGAGTTTATTTCGTCTATTGTTTTTTTTAAATTTTTTTAATGTTTATTTATTTTTGAGACAGAGAGAGACAGAGCGTGAATAGGGGAGGGGCAGAGAGAGAGACACACACAGAATCTGAAACAGGCTCCAGGCTCTGAGCTGTCGGCACAGGGCCCGACGCGGGGCTCGAACTCACTGACCGCGAGATCACGACCTGAGCCGAAGTCGGACGCTTCACCGACTGAGCCACCCAGGCGCCCCTATTTCGTCTATTGTTTGTGTTTATTTAAGTCGCTTCCGAGTTTTGTAGATGATGGATAGTGCTGCTGTGACTCCCCTTATGCGTATTTTGGTGAGTATATATCATACGAGTGGGTGTTGGGATAACCCAGGAGTGCAAGGTCAGGGTCATAGGATGGCCTCTTTCTTTTCATGGATGAACGTCTTTCCCCACAAGCCCCTCAGGCTTTAATTGGCTCATTACAAGCCTACTCTGAACATACGCCGTAGAATATCTTAGACATATAATTTGTTCCTTGGGGCTGGGAATTTGTTCCGTTGCTGCTTGATCAAAATCAGGTTTCTGGAAATGACGAAGACACAGAAATGTCAAGTGGGCGCCATCACACTCTTCTGTCTCCTCCCGATGATTAGCTCAGGCTCTTCTATGAAATGTGAATTTGTCTGGAACCGTGTCAGTGCCACTCACGGGGACGTCCCTCTACTTACTCCGCCTGGCCCGGAAGCGTGGTCTTTTCCCCGCCACCACCTACCTGCCCTCCATCCTGGTTCTGCCTCTGTTGCCTACGTTTCTCCGGAGCTGCAACCGAGCTCTTCCTCGAGATGGGTCGGCCTGAAGACGCTGTCGGGGGAGACTAATAAATATGGGCCGACATCCACTCGCCATGCACCTTGTCTCAGGTTATCAGTCTGCATTTCTCTCCCATCAGGCTCCCTTCTGTTAGTGAGTTTTCTCAGAGCATCTATTTCAAGATCCCAGTGGGAACGATTTTTTTGAAAAAGAGGCACAGTCCTCTCTTGGTATCATCAGACTACAAATTCTGAACAATCTAAGGCTGATTTTAGGGCACTTTTGAGTAAGTTAGCATGGGATTTCCCCAGAGTTGGAGTTCAGTGTAGTATTTTAGGAGAATCTTAATACCGCAATAAGGATGGATTGACGTTGTGTCAGTTTGTATTCACATTACAATAAAAGAGTCAGTGTGGTATTAGAATTTTACTGCCTGCGACGTTTGGTGAATTACAGGGAGGTCTAATATGCTCTCCCACACTATCTTCTGTTGAGATTGGCAGGTTTCTCTGGGCGTTTCTCAATAGACTGATAAAGCACTAGACAGGGGATTAGCTCTCTTGGAAGCTAAGAAAAGAGGTGATCGGGGTTGTTTATAGCTTGTGGGGATGGATTCTGATGGAGGAGCCCGGAGAGAATGAAACTTTCACAGCATACAGAATGCCAAGGACTCGGGGAGCACATTCCAGGGGATGGCCCCACCCTGGTGAGCAATTCCCCTGAGGACTCAGGACAGGAACAACCAGAACAGAGAGACTAATGGGTGTCCTCTCGGGACGACGTCACGAGGAGAAATAAATCACACCGAACGTCTCTCCAGGGGATCGATTTCGTTTTCCTTCCAAAGAAAGGCTTCGGATCCAGATTTAACTAGCACATATTGGACAGCACCAACTCCGAGCGCCGTGAGCACTGATTCCCACAGGCCTGTTGGGTAAGCCCTCATTATCATCCTCATTGGCTTGGATAAGGTTTCCTGGAAACTGACTCTTAAATGGAGAATTGCATGCAGAAGGGTTACCCGGGATTTCTCTTTGAAGATGCAGCGATAAGGAAGCTGGGGAGGCAGAGGTGGACGGAGAGACCGCTGACCTGCCATGTGGCTCCAGCCGAGGACTCAGCGGCTCCCACAGGGAACTCACGAGCCTTTAGAGTGATCCCACTCTGACACCAGGAGTTGCTCCTTCGTGTCCACACCTCAGTCATTCACTGGCCAGGGCCACCCCAGAGAAGAGGCAGAACCTTGAGTGAGCCAGTTCTGGGCTGTGGAGGGCAGAGTCATCGACAGCCAAGATTTCCAACTCCCGCGAGGACAAGCGTCCTAGGCTTGAAGAGGGCATCTGAGTGTTACACTAGTCATCCGTGAATAATCAACTTTAATCATCGAGTTCACTAATCCATTCATTGATTGTCAGTGATACTTATCACCACCGTGGCTTCGCAGAAGAGGCTCAAAAGAATCATGTGACTTACCCAAGGCCACATAGCTGGCGAGTGGACCAGTTTGCTCTTATCCCTGGGACAGTATGCTTCCTTTTCTCTATGCACCTGCTTCAGCCTCCATTTCTCTCAGGAGCCCAACCAGGGTGGGAGGCCGATGAGGTAGATGACGAAGGAATCCCCAGTCAAGGAAACGGTGACTCTGGTAGAAGGTGTCTAGGAACACCTTTCATTCTGGAACCATTGCATTCAACAACACCCGTGGACACCTCCATGCGGGGTATCCTTCTGCATGGTGTGGATATGTTGATAGGAAGACAGAAAGGCCCCTTTCCTTGTGGAGAGGTTAGTCTAGTCAAAGACGTGTATAGTCCAGGAAGCCTAGAAATCCACAGTGGAGAAAATCAGGAGTAGCTAAGATTGGCTGAGTAGACGCGGCATCTCATTTGAGAGAATAAGAAAGGTCCTCATTGTCTGCATTAAAAGGGGCTGTATTGTACTTGGCTACAGATAATAGAACACTCAGCTGATAATAAGAGGTTTCTTGTATCTTCGTTCCTTGAAAGTGCGGGTATTCTATGGAATGTTGAAGAATACCAGCATGGGCAAGAGTGTATTAGCATATGGTGGGTGTGTAGCTAGACTGAAATTCCTGCACCATCATGGGGGACAGACTTGGGTCCTTTTCCTTCCACTTCAGACTGGAGTTTGATACAGCTTGGGTTTAGTTGGTGTCCGATTTCAGATGAGAGACTGTGGATGTCAACGGCTGAAGGCAAGCCAGTCATCCGGTCATTCTGTCCCGTGTAGGGGCCCTTGAAGGGGAAGCGTGTGTCTTCTCATCAGAAGCACAGCGACAAACACATGTGGGAGTGAGAGGTGAGCGCTGGGGTTTTCCATTTGGTCCTACCCTCCTTCAGAAAAAGATTGCTTTCATGGTGATTTCCCCAGATGTATGTCCGTGTATGCCCCCAACCATCAACATGCCTCAGTTTCCAGATTTGTGCCCTGGACTCTCTTCATCAGATGGAAGATAAAAATATTTCCACGTATCCCTGAGAAAACAAACTTGCTTCCAGTCCTGTTTCATTTTTTTTTTCATGCTTTAGAGAGCTACTTAATGTCACGAGAAATATGGATGATACTGGATCAAGCCGAAGACGAATGCAGAATATGTATCATGCGATCCCGAGCTGTAACGGGGGAGAAATATAAACTCAAATATTAACAGTTATGACTTTTGACTCGGGGATGAAGGGTGATTTTCAGTTTCTCATTTACACTACCCCTTATTTCCAGTACTGTGGAGGGCTTGGAGCTAAGACTGGGGGCTTAGGGTTGTGTCTGAGTTCTGTCACTTACGTGGATGAGTTCAATAACCTTCCGGAGCTTCTTTTCCTCGCATGTAAAACCTAGTCCTCTTTTGATTTGCCTTTGCCACAGGGCAGCATACCCACCCACCTTGGACTTCTGTGCACTTTTCCGGGTTCTGCAGAACATCCATTCTGACATAAAGGTAGAAGGCATTCTTGGCTGCCTGCTAGAGGAGATATGAAGATTCTGCTAACTCTAGTCTCAGCAGGTAGAAGAGAGCATCAGAGACCTGGAGACACCACTTAACCTTCTTAGGAAGGGCGCCGTATCTTTGCTTTACAGCATAGTAAAGAGTGTGGAGGCGGATGGAAACCGTGGCTAGAACCTCAGCCCAGGGAGGCAGCCTTCAGAGAGTCAACCCAGGAGTTGATCAGCTGCCCACTGAGCATGTTCACCTTGACAAAGAGAAGAGCCTTTCCTGTATTTTGGGTCTCTTGACCTCTCCTTAAGCAATTCTGAGTGCTCTGATAGGTAGCTGGCGTAGTCTGCTTAGGCCACTGCCATAAGAAAATACCATAGACTGGTGGCTTAAGCAATAGACGTTTCTTTTCTCACACCTCTGGAGGCTGGGAGTCCCAGATCAAAATGCCAGTCCATTCAATTCTGGGTGAGAGCTCTTTTCCTGGCTTGTGGATGGCCATCTTCTCATTGAGTCCTCACATGGCAAAGAGAGGGAGGGAAGGGGGAAGGGATGGAGAGAGACAGAGACAGACACACAGAGAGAGAGAGGCTTATGTCCCTTCTTATAAGGCCATATAAGATCCTGGCTCTACCCTAATGACTTTATTTAACCTTGACCATCTCCATAAAGGCCCTATCTCCAAATACAGTCACATTGAGGGTTAAGACTTTGACATGTGAATTTGGAGGGCACACAATTCAGCTCATAGAACTAGCACTAAACATTTCTAGGTCTTCTTCAAGGAGAAAGATTTCAAGAGATATCCTTCCAAGTAATCCAGCCTGGCATCCAAGCCCCTGTGCTTTACAACCAATGGCCCAACCGAGTGGTCACAACATTCCTTAATAATCCCCTGTCATTTATGCAGAAATTCCAAAGGGCTTTCAGTGCCCATTTGGCCACCATGTCCAATGGAGACACTTCCAGTCATCAGCTAAGAATCCCAAGTTCCAGTAAGGAGCCAGCTCCCACAGTGCACTATTGCTGTCTTTAAATCAGAAGATACAGGACCCTTGTCATAGTGTTTTCAAGAACAGGGAGGGGTCACATGGCCTGGTCATGAGCCATGTCTAATTATTTGTTTTCGTAATCCTCAACTGTCATATCACCAGTTGGCTTCATGGAATCCACATTTATTTTATGGTCATACAGGAGACTTCCTAGGGCCCTTATCATGGCCTCAAAGACCTGGGAGGCAGAACCTTGGTGACATTCAGCTGTGTTGATCAGTCACTTCACAGCCTTCCAGAACTTGGATTAATTTCCTGTCATGGCTGTGTGTTCAGTTCATCAACAAGGGTCAAGGAATAGCTTCTTAGGACATCCCTGATGTTCAGACCTAAAGCCCTCACTGTCACACTTCCAAAGCAGTGGGTGGAGATCATCATCTATAGCCTTGTGGCTGAGTTGCTTTGAGAACAGCTGAACCCCTCTGCTCTTCTGTTGAGCCGGGACCAGGCAATGAGTGGAAAACAAGGTGAGGAGAAGGTGCTGGGAGAGCCCATGTTGAGACCCAGCCTGAAGGAGAGCCACAACATCCATGAAGGGTGAGCTCAAAGAGCACCAGTCCTGGGATGGGCAGTTGCCAACACATGGTCACATGGTGGTTTGGGCTCTGTAACATAATTTTAAAGAGAGGGGGCCTCCCCTCTTTGACCATCACAACCCCGAAACTCTTGCAAAGACATGCCCATTCCCCTTTAATAGGCCCCACTGTGAGGTGGCAAGAACTGACCTACAGTCCCTCTCCCCTATACCCCACGTCCACTTGGCCCTTGCCTAGCTTGGTTGGAGGATTACTGGGAGTCAGGAAGGTTTATTAGTACCTCTCACGACAAGAGGTCCGGAGGTAAGAATCTTCAGGTTGTGCAGCAGCTCAGAGAAATCATCAGATGACATAGTCCTTCTGTCTCTGGGCTGTCGGGTTTGTCCCCCACGCGGTGGCAAAATGACCTTGCTATTTCACTATTAGGGTAATGTAGTTGCTGTAACAAACAAACAGCAATAAAAGAGATTCTCAAGCAGAGGGTATTTGTCCTTTGCACATCATAGTCCATTGAGGGGTGGTGGGAGAAAGTTAGGGAAGGGGCTCTTTCTCTCTGTCCCTCAAGAGCCCAGGCTCCTTCCATGTTATGGCTCTGCCTTCCTCTCAGTCTCCAGAGTTGTCTCCAGCCAGGCAGAGATCATGAAAGGTCAACAGTCACGACTGGAAGGTCGTATGCCACGCGTGGAAGCGGAGAACATGACTGCTGTTGACAGCGAGGACCCTGGTCAGAGAAACTTCCTTTTCCACCGCAAGCTGGAAACCGTAGTAGAGGAGCGTTACCTGGGCAGAAGAAAACTCAGATATTAGGCACCGCTGCAGTATCCCGCACAATTTCCAAGTATCATGTCCACGCACCACAGTTTGGGAGACCAGATGAGAAACGGGTGCTGCCAGCGAGGGGGAAGCGGAGAATGGCTTGCTAGGATCGCATCAACATGCGTCCGGGACGTAGAACAGAGCGTCCCAGACTGCGTTGGGCGGGAGATGTCAGAAGAAGAACCTGGCGCTTGACGTGGGGTGGGTGACCCAGGCGAGAAGGCCAGAATTTGAGCTGGATTTCAGGCCTGGAGAGTCAGTGCGGTAACGGGGCCGGATGATGAGAACCACGACCGTGGGTAGTTCGACAGCTTTTTTTTTTTCCCTCCCGTAGACAGATGGCCTGGAGTTAGATGCATGCCTCTTGCCCCTCCTGGAGGAACACTTAACAGCATCGGGTGAGGGCTCTTCTCAGGGGATCAGCGTCAGGGTAACTGGCTCCGAAGCATCGCTCGGTGGCGGGGAAGGTGGGGGAACGAGCATTTCAAGGCATGACAGACACGCTCCGATCACCCCGTGTGTTTGTGTCGTAGTTTTGTTTGAGCGCAGCTTTTTCCCGTGCCCGTTCACCATAGTCCTAGAAATTCTGTCCATATGTTACCTTTATCACCAAGCTTTTGTTCTGTACCTGAAGAGTAGTTTTCCACCTTGGCCATACATTGGAATCACCCGAGGTGTTTAAAATCTTCTAACGTGCATGCTCCAGTTAGAATCTCTACCAGTAGGGTCCAGGCGTCAGTAAATGTTTAGAAGGTCCACAGTGATTCTGATGTGCCAAGAAGTTTGAGAACCACTGGGCTAGACGATGTTCTAAAGTTTCAAGGGCGCCCGGGTGGCTCAATCGGTTGAGCGTCCAGCTTCAGCTCAGGTCACGATCTCGCGGGCCGTGGGCTCGAGCCCCGCACCGGGCTCCGTGCCGAGAGCTCAGCGCCTGGACACTGGCGCTTTGGATTCTGTGTCTCCCTTTCTCTTCCCCTCCCCTGCTTGCGCCCTGTCTCTCTCTCTCTCTCTGTCTCTCAAAAATAAATAACATGTTAACAAGAATTTTAAAGTTTCAGACACGTGGTCACTTTCAATCTTCACAAAAGCCCCTTAAAGGAAGGGACCAAGCGAATCCCCATTCACAGATGAATCTCTCTCAGAAAGACTGAGAGATCATCCTGGGGTTCCACAGCGCATAGGCAGCGATGCTGAGATTCCAACCTAAGTCCGCCCCACGCCCCCACCTCTTCACGAGGCTGCGTCCACAGGAAAACAGGTTGTTCTGTTTGACAGCTGGGGTGAGGCCACAGCAGGCTCCCGCTGATAGTACCCAAGATTGCTCCCAAATGGTGTTCCCCTGGCTTTGTCTGGGGAAACCTAATTGCTGCCATTGTGTTATAAAATTATCGCTTTACCCACGCACATGGGCCAGAGCGACCGGTTGTCTATTCTTGCGGTTGTCCCAGATAATTAAATGAGCAGCTGCCTCCAAATATGTTTGCAGCCGCCGACTTCAATGGCAGCGTGAACTTGCATATTCATGGCTCCCGACCTGCAGCCCAGGCTTGTAGGACTCCTCCAGTGGGGCTCTAAAAGTCAATTTATCTTGACAATTTAAATAAATACACTTCCGGGGGCTTTGGTGACTCTTGCAGATTTCAGCGAACACCTTGACGGCAAGGGGAGTCGG